>NW_010321156.1:34604-70349 GCF_000700745.2 Antrostomus carolinensis
TAGTGGAAGGTGTCCCTGCTGATGGCAGGGGGATTGGAACTGGATGATCTTTAAGGTCCCTTCCAATCCAAACCATTCTATGATTCTATGATAATCTTCAGATGCATAAAGCAGTAATAAATCCTACGGGGTATTCTCTCTCCTCCTCTTTTGTTGCCCACCACCATCACATACCTGGGAAGAGCTGCTGTGTGCAAATTGTATGTTGCTTGCAGAAAGAGAGTGCCTGCGTTAGCAGATAGTTATGAAGAACAGTGGGAAAAGATGGAGGAGGACACAATTATTTTCTGAGGTCCATTTCCACAGTCTAAATGTCTGACCACACGGTCTCCTGAAGGGTCGTGCAGAAGATTGGAGAACTGAATTTGAGCTATAGTTAATGCTTGTCTTCTCTTTAACTGGAGGAGTTTTAATTCATTAATTTAAACAAGACCTCATCATCTCTAAACTATCTCTTTGCTTTCCTCTGCAATGTAATGACATTTTGTAATGTAATGTCTTTTTTTCCTTTAGAGGGTGTACATTTCCTTTTTAATTATATTGAGAATAATTCAGTGGTGAGACAGAATTAAAGCTGTCGCCAACTTTCACGCCTGGTATAAAATGTGCGTTGCTATATAATCAAGTGTCCCTTGGTTTTGGTAACCTCCTTGCTGATATATCAGCTCTCCTTTTGTCAGGTGGGTTTTAAACATTTAACTAAAGCTGTAGCTATGGCAGCAGGAGTTTTATTGGCATGAGCAGTGTTGTGATGCTGGATGTGTGTTGGCTCGGAATGTCAAGGTACAAAGTTACAGTAACAACTCCCAAGTCTTCTCACCCTCATTATGAAGCTAAAAGCTGTGTGAAATAAATCATAAAAGCAAACCTGTTTTTTCAAAGAAAGTATATGATGGATATAAAAGCATGAATGTTTCTGTTAAAGCTGGTGAGTGCAGTTTCTCGCTTACCTGTGCTTTTCTTTATTTTTCAGCTCATGGGGCACTCTGAATGGGATCACAAACGAGGACCCAGAGGCTCACAGGTTAGTTGCTCCGTATTTTGTCTTTGGCTTTTTGTAAGTTTGAGGCATTCGAGCAAGTTTTCCGTCTCAAATTGGCAAAGTTGTTAATTTTGTTAATATTTGCAGGGTTGAATCAATGGAAAAAAGCATACAACCGTGACAGCTTTTATTAGTATAATTTTTGAGCTGTAATCCAAACAGTTGATCTAGACAGAGCTGAGTCATGCAACAGAGTTTCTTTTGGTAGCAGAAAGATGGATTAGATGACTGAGAAGGCATTTCTTGCTCAACTGTCTCCATCAGGATATCAAAGGAATGCAAATTCAAATAATGTGTGGATGTTTTCTGGTGTTTTTCTTTAAAACCTGACAAACTTGTAAAACTTGGATGGCCCTCTCATCTTGTTCAATAATAAAGGGATTAGTGGTGCTCGAACTGTGTGGGGAGGTGCAGGAAAGCCATGCCTGGTTACTGGTTTGCTCTTGACACGTTGCTGAAAGGAAGTTATGCTAGTAGTGTTAATGACATCATGCTGATACATTTTTAAATTGTAGAATTAAGTTTCTGCAGAGGAGACATATTGCTACCAATATTGCTGATCAGGAATTTTCCTGTTTGGGTAAAGCAGTCTTTCCCATCTGGTGTTGAAATTATATAAATACGTTATTATAACCCTGGTATTTTGGAATTGCTTTTCCTTCACGTGAAGGATTTTTATATGAATACGAACATCTGTGTTTAAATCTATAGTAAACAGGCTCTGCTTCTGTGGAGCTGCATGTTTGCAACCTTAATCTCAGTAGGGTAATTCCTAACCGAACCTTCATAATGCCCCTTGCAAAAATCACTGGAGTACCTGCCTTTTTAATCTGAAAATATTCTATGTTGATCAGGAAACTGCTACTTATCACAGAATGTTAGGGATTGGAAGGGACTTCGAAAGATTATCTTTATTTTAATAGATATAATTTACTATTTTTAATGGAAAATTCATTTACTAAGTTTTGCTTTTTTGCCCTTCTTCTTGCAGAATTTGACATTTTTTTTCTGAAGTTTTATAAGCTTCTGTTTTTCATCTCATTTCAAAACCATCTTGAAATTTGCAGGAAATCCAGTATTTCATTAAACAGTTTAAGATGAGTTGCAGGTCTGATTTTTTTCAGGTAACAGTCTGTCATTTCAAAAAGATAAAAAATCCAAACCAACCAACCAAACAAACCAGAAAGCAAGCTAGTTTTCAGTGGAAAGTGAGGAATTTCAGAAATCAAGGAAATCCTATCCAGTAAGGTGAGACCTGTTCAGTATGTCATCTCTCCTGCCTCATCGGATGTGCTAGTTGGTCATATTGTGTTCTTCTGATCCAAAGAGTGGAAGGTAAATTGGACTCCTCTAAACTACTGTTGAGAGGAAGGCAGTCACTTGAAGGACTCTTAAGGTGACTTAGATGTCTTAAACTTTTCTAGCATTATTGCAGATCTTCATCCAATTTTTGTGTGCATCTGAACATACGGGTAGTCTTTTGTATGCTCTGAACCGAGCCCTACAGTCCTAATGCTTTGCCTATGGCAGCAAAATATTTAGAGACTGCTGACTGGAGTGCATATGAAGTTTGCACTGATGTTGCACCAGAGATGCCTAAGTCCTGAGTTCTTATATTTCGTATATCCTATTGGCCATGTGCCTCCATGCTTGAAGGATTTTTTTATTGCTGGCTAGGAGGTTTTGAAGGTTTCCAGCTAGCCAATGAGGAAGTTGTGGATGCCCCCTCCCTGGAAGTGATGAAGGCCAGGCTGGATGAGGCTTTGAGCAACCTGGTCTAGTGGAAGGTGTCCCTGCTGCTGGCAGGGGGGTTGGAACTGGATGATCTTTCAGGTCCCTTCCAACCCAAACCATTCTATGAAATGTTAGATGAAGGGATTTAGGTGGAAGGTAAGTGATATCAATCTGGTCCAAATAGATTTTGAGTTAAAAGATAAGATGGACAAGTTGACTATCAAAAATGTATCTTGTTGCAGGAAATTAGACTTGACCTGTTTTTAATAGGTCCCTTTTGAGTTTTCTGAAAAAAGTCGAAATAGTTGCCAAAGAATTTTTTAATTCATGAGGCTATGGTTTCTTCCAAGGAGGATTACAGAGAAATGAATATATTGTGTAATTTCTTTGTTTCACCCCTTCTTGAAAAGAAGGAGGGCTTGCATGGCATGGCCTAATTTCAAAGGAAGAGCTCTCTGATTACCATCTGGTATCCTAGTGCCCAATCACAAGAAGCAAGGAAGAAAAGTTTTATTAGGGGGAAGAAATTAAACCTCAGTTATTGCACTGTAGCCTCAGACTCTCTTTTATGTGGGTCTGAAAACTTTCTTTGATAGGAATCATAGAATCATAGAATATTGTGAGTTGGAAGAGACCCACAAGGATCATCCGTCCAACTCCTGTCCCTGCACAGGACAATCCCAAGATCAGACCATGTGTCTGAGAGCACATGTTGGCCAAATAATTCTTGAATGTTGTCAGGCTTGGTGCCATGAGCACCTCTCTGGAGAGCCTGTTCAGTGCTCCACCACCCTCTGGGTGAAGAACCTTTTCCTCATGGCCAACCTCGCCCTCCCCTGCCTCATCTTCCTGCCATATTCCCTAGTCCTATCATTGGTCACCAGAGAGAAGAGATCAGCACCTGCCCCTCCTCTTCCCCTTGGGAGGAAGTTCTAGACCACAATGAGATCTCCTCTCAGTCTCCTCTTCTCCAGGCTGAACAAACCAAGCGACTTCACCCTCTCCTCATACAACTTCCCCTCTAAGCCCTTCACCAATTTTATGGCCCTTCTCTGGAGACTCTCCAGTAGCTTTATATCCTACACTATGCTAGTGTTAAACCTAATTTAACTAGTTCCTTCAAAGGTTAGGAGAAATTTAGGAGGTTCTGATTTTTGCATGTAATATAAAAGACCCGTTTTATCCTTTTGTGATTCAGTTGCATTGTTGCCAATTTGTCCTCTTAATAAATGTACCCTTTGTTAAACAAGATCTTGCTTAAAAACTGAGTAATCTGTCAGGTGTTGTTCTTCAAATCTAATGCAAGAGGGGTTTAAAGATGGACTGGCAGTTGCCTGCAGCATCTGCCATAGGGTTGCTTATGATGTTTCCCTGGGTCTGCGGGGCTTTTCTCCGGCAGAGAAATGGGACTTGGGAGGAGAGGTCTCTCCTGGCCAGTGGTAGCCTGTGCTGCTCAGGCAAGCAGTGAGAGGGAAGGAAAGGATTTAAGCTTTTATTACTGGGAGCCAATTTATTAGTCTTCCATGATCTTTTAATTCTTACAGAATAAACTGAAGAAAGTGGAATATAGATCCTAGGAAGCCGCCTGTGTGTGTCAATGTTAGCAATGTCACTTGTGAGAAAAGGAAGTGAAACCACTGGTTTACCATAATATAAAACTAAAATCCACATATAAACTCATAAAATTATTCTACCAAGACTCATTAAACAAAGCTCTAATTCTGTTAAGATTTTTTTTAAGAACTAGTAGGTTTTCTATGGTATGTGTTGCAACATGAGATGAAACTACTACAGCGCATGTCATGTTTCTTAATGACCCACTTGGAAAATACGTTCCTTTTCTGCATGTGAGAGTGAAATGCAAAGTGATGTAGTCACAGGTAGTGATGGATGTCAAATGAAATACACTAAGGCTGATGGGAATTTCTGTTTGCAGTCTGTCTCCTGATAAGCATCTGCAATTCAATGGAATGTAAATGGGACAAGTAAAAAGCTGTCTTTACAATATTTAACTTGCTCCTGACTTCCACAGCAACACCACATTGTTCTTTATAGGTTACACACATATATATGCATATGTATGAGTGTATGTTGTAGGGTTCCTTTTCTTTTAGAATAATTATACTATTAAGGCTGCTATAGTTAGAGTGAATTATAGGTTGCTTTGCAAAGAGATCCTGGCTACCTACTTTTTCTTTTTTCCTTCTTTTTTTTGATCTCTGAAGATAACATTCCTGATGTAAATGCTTCACACAGAGAATTTACTCTCTGGATTTGAAATCATGCAGAAACTGCAAAGTTAATTTCATTAGGTTCCATGCTTAATTTTTAAAATTAATACAGATTAGGATTTAGACACAAAACTTCAAAATTGAGTTCCAAGTTAAAGAAATTCCTAAATGTTTAGGAATGTTTAACCCACCTAAAGAAATTTTTCTCCGTCAAATATACACAGGCAGTCTGTAAAACCACATCATCTCACTCATGTGAGGGGAAAATATTCATACCCGTTTATAATATCAGTAGATGCTGCAAGAAAATGTGACTAGCAGAATTCATCCTTGGCATATTATTCCTCTGCAGAAAAAAATATGCAAACTGTATTTTAATTATTCTACTAAAACACGATACTTCTAAGATATTTCAGGTGGGACCCATGGCACGCTTTGTGCACATGTTTTTATGAGGGACCTTGAACGTGTGGGAGTTATTTGTTGCTCTGTCATCCAGCCTTGTTTGGCTTGCTGAAGATGTAGGCGTAGCCCCAGGAGTCAGTGGAATCAACCGATCGTTCCTCCAACATTATAAAAGGATGATAATCAGGAGAGAAACACAGAGGTCCGGTGTTTTTAATTCTCTTTAAATATAAAAGCTCTCAATTATATATCTGAGGTGCTGCATTTTACCCCTCCAGTTCCTAAGCAACAGCTATTTTCAGATTGAGTGCGTCTGGTGTTGTCTACCTACTTCATGCTTTTGCGAGGTAATTCGTCAGTGAAAGCTAGGCTTTTCACTGTCTTGCTCGCTTCCCTTTGTCGTGGCACTCTCAGGAAACGGATGCTTTAGAGAAACAGGAGAAGCTGGGGTGGAATCGATCTCAACCTTGCAGCTCGCAAAAACTCGTGTACATCGGGGAGCTCTGCCGTCTACAGCAATGAAGCGCAGGAGTCAGAAATAAGGTTCTTGACACTGGTTTGGGAGAAGCCTTTTTCTCAAGTGTGGAAAAAAACCTCCAGAGCAGATTCAAAAATCATGAGCCGGAAATCTTTGTACTTGCTGAAGCGTAGATGGGAGTCAATTCCCGCTACTGACCAGGTACTGTGCTCTGGTGAATCTGTTGTGTCTCTGTCTTCCCTCACAATGCCACTGTAAAGAGATTTGTGGTGATTTTACGGTGGTGGTTGGGGTCCTCTGCATACAGTGAGAACCAGCTGATCATTACTTGCCATTTCCATGATGAATAGTATAAAATGCTGGTAAAACTGATTTTGCAAGAGCAAGTACTTGTGGAAGTGCCATGAGAGCCCACTAATGCAGATCTAAGGATCCAACAGAATCTCCCTGTCTCAGAAATGAGACTTTCAGAAAGGTTTGGGGAGTATTTTAATCTGAGCGGCTGAGGAAAAGTGTCATCTGCTGCTGATGGGTTCCTCGGTGCATGTCTTTGTTGCATTTCATATCTCACATGTATGTGTGTGGATGTATGAAATCCCTGATTACAAGTAGTTGTAATGCATTGGCAGAACCTCAGCTTTTTCAGCATCATCTTGGTTGGTGCATCATTTCAAGTATGTTAACAAGGGATGAGAGTAAAGCAGATGTAAATGATATAGACCAGATGTTACATAAAAGTTGTGGGATGCTGTTTGGAGCAAAGATCGTCACCATAAGTAGGACTAAGATGTAGTGAATGGGAGTAAGATTAGTACATTTCCTGCCTCTTGCTCCAGCACTGTGGCATTTTTTTTTTTTTTTCAGTATCTTGCTTGTAATGTAAAGACACTGAAAGAAATAATTCTAGAAATTATATTGAAAGGCAAGTGGAGATAATAGTTCATTACGTGTTCCAACTCGTTTTTCTGTTTATAAAGCAGTTGACTATGAAGGGATGCCTTATTAATGGGAAAGAGGCAGTTTGGGAGAAAATTCTTCAACAGAAAGAAGAATGGACTGAAAGAAGAATGGACTGCAGAAATACTTCCCAGTTTTTGAGAAGGACCCTCCTGTACCCTTTTCATTGAGAAGCAGAAGGGAAGGGCAGATTACGTGCTATATTTTAAAGAGTTGTTGATTTTTAAAGCCCAATTGGATCATTGTGAACATCTAGAAATCTGAGACATATTACTAGTCAAAAAATAATGATGCATCACATCCTGTCACATCAGGCCTATGTTTTCTGGTTAAATAAGGATACACCTTTTAAATCTATCCAATATTCATTTAAAGGCTTCAAGTAAATAATAATTTGCAATATTCTCTTATAAAGTTTTACTATTTTTTAAATGTTGCCCTTTTTTAACATAATGCCTTATTTCTTGACTTTGTCTAATTTAAATCTCCCACCATATCAATTTGCTACACCTTTAAATGCCAAAGATAAAAAGATGTCTTTCAGAAATAATTTTTTTTCCTCAACAGATACCTAGATTATTCTTCTACCTTGGTTTGCTATTATTTAAACTATCTGAAATACTAAATTTCAAAGGAATCAGATTCTCTGGTAATTTGCAATAAAAAATGAACAATAAAAATAATAAGGGATTGTTGATGAATATAATTTTATTGTATTGAAATTGAATTGATCCAGTTCAATCAGGCATTCATAAATCTGGTAAAAGATGGGTAAAGAAATGGTTTGTTATTAAGTGAGTCGTTTGTCATCTTGTTTCTGTTAAGAAGATAAAGGGAGAATAGTGTCGTTTCAAGGGAAAGCTGTATTTCAGCTTCTGGGCTTCCTTCTTTCTCTGACATAAATGCAGATTCTTGTCTTATTATGAACAAATCTTTGACCAGTGAGGGATCCCCGTTGTTGCATTTAGGTTGCTAACCAGTGTTGCCTTCTCCTTTTAATCACTCTAACCCTGATGTTGCATTGCATACTCTGTATGACTTATCTGGGGAAAAATAAGATTCCTTACCTAGGTGTGAGGTGTACTTGACTGCACTGAGCTGTGTAACCTTCGCATCATCAGCCTCTCAATGCCTCTGGAGGGTTTTAAAAGAGAAACGGGAATTCTTCTGACCCGTCTACCACTTTAGGAGAAGGGAGACTCAGTAAGTGCTGCATGTAGATGGAGTTGACTTGAGTGTGGTATGCATCTGTAAGGATTGTTTGAAGGTAAAGGGAGGGAAGATCGTGTTCAGCTTCAAACTCATAGTTAGAGAAGGTTCTACAGAGGGATCTGGACAGGCTGGATTGATGGGCCGATTGTATGAGGTTCAACAAGGCTAAGTGTTGGGTCCTGTGTTTGTGTCACAACAACCCCATGCAACGCTACAGGCTTGCAGAAGAGTGGCTGGAAGGCTGCCCAGCAGAAAAGGACCTGGGGGTGCTGGTCAACAGCTGACTGAATGTGAGCCAGCAGTGTGCCCAAGTGGCCAAGAAGGCCAACAGCATCCTGGCCTGTATCAGAAATAGTGTGGCCAGCAGGAGTAGGGAAGTGATTGTCCCCCGGTACTCGGCACTAGTGGGGCTGCGTCTTAAGTATTGTGTTCAGTTTTGGGCCTCCCACTACAAGAAAGACATGGAAGCACTGGAGCATGTCCAAAGGAGGGAATGAAGGTGGTGAAGGGTGTAGAGTACAAGTCTTATGAGGAGCGGCTGAGGGAACTGGGGTTGTTTAGCCTGGAGAAAAGGAGGCTGAGGGGGGACCTCCTCGCTCTCTACAGCTACCTGAAAGGAGGGTGTAGTGAGGTGGGTGTTGCTCTCTTCTCCCAAGTAACAAGTGATAGAACAAGAGGAAATGGCCTCAAGTTGTGCCAAGGGAGGTTAAGGTTGGCTATTAGGAAAAATTTCTTCACCAGAAGGGTTGTCAAGCATTGGAACAGGCTGTCCAGGGTAGAGGTTGAGTCACCATCCCTGGAGGTATATAAAAGACGAGTAGATGTGGTGCTTAGGGACATAGTTTAATGGTGTACTCAGCAGTGCCAGGTTAATGGTCGGATATGATGATCTTAAAGGTCTTTTCCCACCAAAACAATTCTATGGTTCTCTATTTCTCTGGGTGGCTGTGCTGCTCCTTAACGCCAGCTGGCACAGGTGTAGTGGGGCTGCTCTGCTTGTTCTCCCTCTTGCTCAATAGTGCCTCGTTACTGTGCAAGATGACAACCACAAAGAGGCAACTTCTTGAGCATTTTAGGCTGATCCTGTTCCTAGGATGGTAATAAATAAATAAATAAATAAATAAAGCTCTGCCTTTTGGTGCAAATTCAATGTTTAGTCCTTAAAGGGATGCACTGGCTTGCTGTGTTCTAGGCTAACCTTGAGGAAATTATATTTTGATCGATAAGTAGTAACATTGTAGGTTATTTCTCTATTCAGAGGAAATGAAAAATACTTATGTTAACAAATGACAAAACCTCTCCAGACTGGTTTACTGTATTACCACTATTTTTTTATTTTTTTTAAAAAAGGAATAAAGGAAGGAAATAAAATGGAATTCTGAAAGTGGGGTTTTTTGGCTTGATCTTGTTTCTAGTTCAAAATAATATAGCAGATCTGATGCCCACAGTGAAGTCTGATACTCTATTTGAACATCCTTTGTATCTTTTAAAAGTCATTAAGTGATTTTTATTCCTCACCTTCAATGTTTTACATCAAATCGAATGAAACCAGAACTGTGAGCACGCTGAGAAGTAGGGGTGGAGAAAAGACAAGAGTAGTTACAATGATTATCAACAATATTGTTGGATGGTTTTGTTGGGTTTGGGGGTTTTTTTGGAGGGAGGATGTTGTGTAATTTTATTTTTGATCTTTTGAACATCATTTACAGTCACAGATGCTACAGCACAGAAGTCTCCATGGTTTCTGGGTCTGGTACGACAAGGGAATTTTTTGGTTGGTTGTCAGCTTTTTGTGTGTGTGGAAGAGTGAGGAAAAGTGGGTTTGAGTGTGAACCCTGAATTAGATTTTTTTTTTGTTTTGCTTCATGAGAAATGTCTTACTTAGCTGTACATTTTTATATGTGGGAGAGCCTGATCCTGTGAGCTTTTTGCATGGGTAAAGTTAAGCAAAACGGTGATAAATTATATATTAGTCTCTATTCAACAAGCTGTAGTATCTCAAGTGCTTGAATCTTGAATATCTTTATATCTCTCAATAATTTCAGAAGGAGCTACATGTATAGATCTAAGGAAAGAATTTATGAATGCTTTTCTTTCTTGTCCATCCAGCAGTTCAAATTGCCTGAAAGTTTTTCTTGAAGTTTCAGTACAGGTTTGGGGGGAAATCCTCTGTTGGTTTTATTTGGTGTATGTGCCTGAGGATGTTGTTTTTTGGACTGATCCTGATTTTTTATCCCTGATAGCTACAACTGAGAATGATTTCACTGAACGAATATGCATTTAAAATGATGTGGTAACCAAATGAGCCAAAGGTGATGAGGTGCTAAATATTTGCTGTAAGGATGTTGAGTATTTCCCTCTGCCTGAAATCCCCTGTAGATTTCATGAGCCGTAGTCTTTGAGCACAGGTTTTGTTTGATACCAGTCCTAAGACAGGAAAAATCTTCACACATTAGCCTGTGATGTGAACTTTTAATTGTTTCATGGATGACTGTGAATTTAAAAACAGGAACTAGATTTATACAACAATATAAAACCCAAATAACCTAATAATTTATATAGCTATAGATTGTTCAAAGGAGTGTACTGTGCAGGCAAACAAATTCATTAGAAATATTTCTTTAGGTAGCAATGCATGCTTCTAGCAGTATAAACAAGGTGATGCTTTCTGTACCATTGAGTCACCAGTTTGGATTTTGGTGGGTTTGTGTAAATCCCATGAAGTGATGCCTCTTTTACCTGCCAGTGATTTACAGCACAGCTGTGTCCAAGGCAGTTTGCATGTACAGTGCAATAGCCTGTTCCTGACCACTGATCCGATAGATAGGAGAAGCTCAACCTATAGCCTACAACCTATACAAGGTGCTAAACAGCAAATCAACTGATCTCAATACAACTTGAGTCATAACTTGTGAAATGATAAATCCAGGGATTTTCTGAGAGAGGGCTTAATATAACATTACATCATGCATCCACCTTATTTTCAGTGTGTCCATATATGGAGTAATTCTGATGGATTAAAGCTCCTGTAAAGAAGTGGGAGGTTCACTTTGTTAGGACTTGGAGCTGTGTTTTCACTTTTTTCTTTCTATTTTTATTAATGGCTCACTGAGCCACAGACCTTTTTGCTAGTTGCATCTTGCTTTTCAGCTCTGAATGGTCCTCATTCAAAACCCCTATATATCCATGAGGACACACACATCACATCTAATATCTTTATGAGAAGGCTAGAGCTCCTGTGCTTTGGTTTTTTTCTCTCAGATATCCATTAAATTCATACTTTTCTTAGCTGCTCTCCAGCTGCCCATGCATCCAGCAGCCTGACAGCAGTCTGACACTGCCGAGTGTCTTCAGCCAGAGCCAGCTTCGCTGAGAACTTCATGCTGAGGAGGCACAAGCTACTCCAAGGCAGCAGTTCTTGCATCTTGACAGCAGGCATGAATGCATCAGTGTGGATGTTTGTATAGGGGAGAGCCACGGTGAAAGCTGGCTTACAAGCAGGACAGTATCAGAGACCTGGATGAAAACCTTCAGTGCAGCAAGGATTCTTGGTGTGTGCCTCCTTTCTGTGCAAAGGTCATGAAGCTCTTCATAGAGAAGGGGATGAAGCAATGTTTATAGGTGAGGAAGCCTGCACAGTCACTGTGGGACCGTGTGGGTCTCCCTGGCTCACAGATTGCCTAAGGATTAGGGAAATGTGCAGTAGAGCCATGGTCAGTTGGAACCAAGCAGCTCCTTTTCCTTTCAGGTGCCCATGCCTCGTGGATTGTGCCGTGCCTGCTTATTCCTTTTGCACAACCTGACTCCCAGGCAGGCTACAGCATGTGGTGGGAGCCATGCTCACCATGGCATCACCACCACCACCAGCACAGCAGGTGGCCTCTTTAGGGAGTTTCAGTGGCAGCAGAATAACAAACACACAGAACTGTGGAGAGGCAATGCAAACCAAGCTGGAGGTAATGCACTACCTTGCATTTACTTAGAAGTACGTGCAAGCAGTTGGTCAGATGAGCTGTAGGACCAGCGGTGCCAGTCACCACAGGAGCTCAGCAGAAACCCCCATGTACCCCCAGTTTATTCAGATCCATGCATCCAGGTGTTACAGCCTTTTCATTCATAGCTCATCTCTCCCCCCATCTTTGCATGAGAAAGGCCCATGAGGAATAGACACCTGAAGCAGAGTTCCTGCTGGGACATGTCACAACAGTGATCCTTGTGTCTAACCCAATCCCTCTTACTGTACCTGAAAACAGCTTTAAAAAAAAAAAAAAATGTTTCCTGTTAAGTATGTTTTTGTGGTTTTCCACAGTTATTCATTGTTAATAAAACCTTACATTATCCTTTCATTCAGCAGACAAGTTTTCAAAGCTGTAGTGGCAGAGCAGAGATTTGTGGAGTTTCGGATGTTATGAAAAAGAGGCCTCATGGGGAAGGTTGTGGGTTGGTTGGAATATGGAGCTGCGGCTGAGGGAGGAGAGTTGCTTTTGCACAGCAGGAAAGGTGCAGAAAGCTGAGACTGGGATTAAGAAATGGTCTATAAAATACTTCCTTGCTTTTCTAATGCAGCAAACAAATGATGTCATGCAGAAAGCTATCTCAAAGAAATAATCTACCTCAGTTTTGTCCTTGCTTCTCTTTGAAGCGAGTTGTTGGGGCACAGGCACTAGCTGTGACTGGGGGACCATTTCTGTTTGTCTCCCAGGCTTTCTACCCTGTTGGTCTAATGAACATGCAGGAAGGGAACAGGGTGGTGATAAGCTTGGCAGCATTGAGAGAGTGCCTCCTTGCTTGTTGATGTACCACCACCACTGTTCAGGAGATGACCAGAGAGGTTCTGTGGGTAGTCAGGATTGTCAGGATGTGTATTTAGGCCATAGAGCCAATGTTTCCAAAGTATAACAGAGGCCAATTCACTTAGGAGGATCAGCACCAGAAATATACTTGTTGCCTTGCATGGCTTTGGCCAGGCAAGAGCTGGGGGGTGATGGAAGTCTTGGCACTATACATCCTTCCATGCTGACAAATGGTAATAAAATGTCCACAGTGATTCAGAAGAGGCTGAAGTGTGATAGAGAAACTGCAGTTAGTGTTGATGTAGAGCTGTGAGAGGCTAGAAGCTGGCAGGACCAAAGGCAGGATATGTCTCACTGGCAGTTGTGACACAGATGGTGCAGGCAAACCTCCTGCAACCTCCCATATTCATCACTTGTAAGGTGGAGAAGAACCTTTTAAATTATGTCAGCCACTCTGTGAATCACTTTCTCTGTCAACTGCTCTATCCCAAAGTGATTGGCAGTAGGACGGAAGGAGTGGATTGGAAACTTGATAATTTCACAGCAACTAACTCTGAAGAAGAGGGCTGTCATTATCAAGCACATGCTCACTCCATAATTGGGTTCATCTCTGAAAACAGAAAGCCAAAGATTGATAATTATTGTGTTCAACAAGTTGCTTGGGAGGGCAACAAATACCTGAACGACACATACGCAATAAGTGAAATTTAAGATGTTATTGGAAATGAAAATAATACCTTGTGGCACAGCTCTTGGCTTTTAATAGTTGCGAGGAGCCAAAATTTAGTCTTTTATTATCACAAAAGCCACAGTGCTCCGTAATTTTAATGTGGGGTTTTTTTTTCCTTACAAGGAAGCTTGGCTGTATTTTCTGAGCAGTGATTATGCCTAATCTTCAGCCAGGATGCTTCCACTGGTATGCTAAAGGTAGCATTGGTAGAGGATGTGGGCTGCTCTGCCCTTCCTTACAGAGTTTCCACAATGCCATTAGTGTCAGAAGATGTCTTCAGGAACAAGGACAAAATGAACTGACTAATTTTGCTCCATAATGGAATCTTTGATGTAAAAGCATTTTTATTAATACTGTTTCTATTAATTACTATTAATACTGTCTCTCCTTCTCTGGAGACATTCAAGACCCGCCTGGACGCCTTCCTGTGTAATCTCATTCGGGTTCCTGCTCTGGCAGGGGGATTGGACTGGATGATCTTTTGAGGTCCCTTCCAATCCCTGACACTCTGTGATTCTGTGTTTTAATTTATTTTTTTTTCCCCCTGTGCTTTGTGTCCATACTGGAGAAGACATGTATGCTGCAATTGCTGCTTTCTGGGGTAGTTTTAAAGAATAAATAAGTGAAAGTATTTCCTATTGTTCCTTCCTTACAGGAACACATGCTGAACTCTCTAGTAGCTCATTTTATGAGTTTCCCAGTGGAAAAGCTCACAGCTGATCGGCTCTGTTCTCAATAGCAGATGTTCTTTTTCTGCTTGCCTTTAGTACTGAGCCATAATTTTGTTCTGTGTCTGATGGATCAGTGTTCAAAATTTAAAAATGAATTGTTGGAGCAGCCTCCTGAGACTTTTGAATAAACCAGAGCTGGAGTAAATCTTAACGTCAAGTCATAAAGAAGAAAATTTCATGTTGGGTTGGATTTTAAAGATCAAAGGTTCATTGTGTAATGGGGCTGCATTGCTCAATTTTCAATTCCTGAATAACCTCGAATGTTAAAAGAGCAAGATTAATTCTTGCACTCCATAAAGGAAGTCTGGAGATTATCAGACCTGAATCTAGAATTCATAATTACTGAGTTATTGGGCTTTATGGAGGACTAAGAAAGTTACTTGTTATGGTGAATAGACAAGCCCCTAAAGGAGAGGTAGAGGTATCAGTTATTGAACTGCCAAAAAAGTAAAAAAAATAAAAAATAAAAAATTGATCATGATAAAGTTATCTTTATTAATGACCTGGATGATGGACAGAGCACACCCTCAGCAAGTTTGCAGATGATACAGAGCTGGGAGGAGCGACTGCTACACCAGATGGTTGTGATGCTTTTCAGAGGGACCTCAACAGCCTGGAGAAATGGGCCAGGAGGAATTTTAAGAAGTTCAACAGAGGGCAATACAAAGTCCTCCCACACGTGGGGAGAAATAACTACAACCACCAGTACAGACTAGAGATTGACTCGCTGAGGAGCAGCTTGATGGAGAAGGACCTTAGGGATAGTTGAACATGAGCCAGCAATGTGTTCTTGTGGAAAACAAAGCCAATAGCATCTAGGACTGCTTTGGGCAGAGCATTGCCAACAGGTTGAGGTAGGTAATGCTTCTACTCGGCTGAGCACTGGTGAGACACATCTGGAGTGCTGGGTATGGGTCTGTGCTCCCCAGTACAAGAGAGGCACAGAAATACTGAAGTGTGTCCCACAAAGGACCACAAAGGTGATTAAGGGATTGAAGCATCTGTGATATGAGGAGAAGCTGAGAGAGCTGGGACTGTTCAACCTGGAAAAGAGAAGGCTCAGGGGGATCTTATCAATGTGTACAAATACCTGAAGGGAGGGAGTAAAGAAGGTGGAGCAAGACGCTTTCTTCTTAGTGGTGCCCAGCAACTGGACAAGAGACAGTGGGTACAAACTGAACAGGAATTCCCATTTAAAAATAAGAAAGAACTTGTTTACTGTGAGGGTGACCGAGCAGTGGAACGGGTTACCAAGAGAGCTTGTGGAACCTTCATCCTTGGAGATACTCAAAACCCAACTGGATACAGTCCTGACCAACCTGCTTTAGCTGACAGTGCTTTGATCAGGAGAGCTGGACTGGACAACCTCCAGCGGTGTCCCTCCCTACCATCAACCCTTCTGTGGTTCTGTGTCCCATGTCACCATGAATGATAGGCTTCCATGGGACACTGTTGTTTCCCCTAAACTACAGGAAGTTTGGCTTGGGGTTTTTTTGTTGGTGGTGGTTTTAGGGGTTTTTTTTTTTCCACTAACTTTAGCAGCTCAAAGCTGTGATGTCACATATTTGGTGGTAAGCAGAATTGCCAAGGCCCTGCTGCGAGTGCGATGCCGCAGCATACCATTCTGTGGCACTTGCAGATCATAATGCATTAACTGGTGTCCTTCCCGTTTCTGGATGATGCTGGTAAAAGGGATGGAAGAAGTCCAGAGAGAAGGGGAATGGAGACTTTTTCTACTAATTCTTTGCAGCTCACAAGAGAGAGTGAGGAGTGCAGTGTCTGTGATCCTGCTCTGCTTGTTGAGGTGTAGAAGCAGAAGGTGAGCTTGTAGAGTTGTAAAGACTCATCCTCACTGCATCTCCATCCCATCCAGTAGCTGGAAGACACGTGGCAGTAGCAGATGTTTGCCTTTTTGTTTTCCCCACACCTCCCCCAACACACACACACAAAAATTGGGAGAAGGGGAAAAAAAGCTGTAGAAGGAGAAGGGGAGCCAGAAAAATATCTTTCCAAACAGAGCTGGAGCTTTATTAAAAACCAGCTACCAAGGTAGTGATTTAAAACATGTAATCCCTTTTCAGACTACATGGGTAATATTTTGGTGGAAACCCAGATAACCTTTCTTCCTGTTTCCAGTAGCTTTGCTTCTGAAGCACAAGAGCTCACTTGTCTAAAAATGAGCTCTAAAAATGAGAAAATGTCACTTCTTAATACTGTCTATTATTTTTCTGTTATCTGACAGACAAACAATTTGAAATTTTCTGTTGTGTATGCTTCTGAAAGTTCATATGCTGTTCTCACATACATGCCCTCAGCTTCAGAGTAAGCCACACACATATGGCATTTTCAGTTTTCACATCCAGGATAGAGGGACCTGAATCTTCGAAGTTAGGTGACAGATAGGGTAGAAATGTGGAATGGCAATAAGCTTTTGGTGTGTCATATTATCAGGGACCAGTTTTTATATGTGCCTAAAAATAATGAAGCTCCGCATCTAGAGATTGAGTTTTAGGACTCCTGGAGGGTTTTACGTGCTTGCTTCTTTTAAATTAACAGTTGGAGTTGAGTGAACAATCTGTGAATAATTATTTTATATTAAGTTCCTCATTAAGATGCAGAAAAGGAAGGGGGGGCTAACTGACAAGAGAAGCTGCAGTAGTACTTTCTATTCCTTACAACTCTGTGGGGTGTGAAAAGTGATGAACAGCTGAAATCCACGATTAGGATCTTAAAGGATCATTGTTGCTTTGAGACAGTGCTGTCTCAGATCAGCGATTGTTGCTGGGATTTTGATGTGGTTGCATTCTCATCACAGAAACAGCCCCTGGAAAAAAAATCGCACTGTAGATTTTGACTCATTTCTGTCCAGCTAGGAGTTGTGAAAAAGTGTGAAAGTATGTGTGGTTTCTGTGTGTAGCTGCCACCTGCTGTCTTACAAACAGAGACTGGCTTTCTTTTTTGAGCTATTGCGAATATTGGCATCGATGATGGGTACAGCTTGATGTTGGTGAAGGAGCAACACAAGGCACAGTGTCTTCTTCGTCAAAGGACGCAGTGCAGATGGACAGTGGTACATCAGCATCTCCGCTGTGATAACCCCTCCCAGCATGCTTAGGCTGTTGCAGAAAAGGGTGTATTGTTTTTTACTATTATTTTTACTATTATTACTATTTACACTATTGCAGTGTATGGTTTTTACTGAGCAAGTAGAGCATGGAAGAGGAGGAAAAGTAGAAATGGAAATGGAAGTGCCCTAAGAGGGGTGTGAATCAGTCAGGCATTCTGTCTTGTCCTGTACCAGACACATTTTCTGGAGGAAATCTCGTAATCTCTTGACATGGGGTATCTTTTGGGACTGCATAGACAGCATCTTTCTTTCAAGAGTATGATGCTCCTCTCCACCCCCACGGCTCAGAGTCTTAGAGATGGGAAGAAGAAACTGGAAAAGTTATGCAACTGGGTGGTGGATTCCTGAGATGCTCGAGGTCCTAGGGATGTGCTATTTTCGTTGCTGCAGGCATTTAAAAAAAATGTACTTCCAACATTTTGTTTTGGAATTATTGCTGGAGTTCTGAAGTCCAGGAATTTTTAGCAAGTCCTCACCATGGAAGCAGAAAGAAACAAATCCAAGATATTTTAATATGGCACACATAGTTCCGTTGTTGCCAAAGGGAAGTGCTCTACTTAAATGTCAAGACAATGTTAGCAACAGCTGACTTGAGAGAAATGATCTGGTCATCCCAGTCCAGTTTCTAGTGGTCAGCTGTCTTTCACTGAAAACTCTGCCTCCGTCTTTCAGTGCTTGGAAGGCGTTTATTGTATAATGGATAAGTAACCTGCACTCTGCTTGTTTCTTCAAGTTGGGTTTTTTGGAGTCCTTGTTAGCAGGGTAGATGAACATTCCTTTGTCAGCATCTCTCTTGCATGGTCCAGAGGGAACCACTTGAGGTGGCAATCACATAATGGCACAGCACAATTTTTGGGGTCAGACTTTTCTTCTGGTAATATTTGGAAGTACACCTCCTATTTCTCTTTAATTAGAAGTCGATATCTCTTGATCCCGGCTGCCTTTACTAGGGAGATAAATAAGCAGAACTGTTTTAACTGGTGTCGTTCTTCCTGTTGTGGCACTTGATCTCATTTGGAGTACTTCTCTCTGTTTTCTTCTCATTTGCCTGATCATCCCTCCTAGTATGAAACTAACTAGTTAGAACCTGCACCACTCGTATCCTCTGCCATGTTGGAGTAACACTGACAACATCAAAGGACATTTTTGGCCATTACCATGAAACTGGAATTTAACTTAATCTTGTCTTCAAGTTTTTCACACTGTCATAAAATCTTTTATGCATATTGATCCTGGACCTGTTTTAAATGCCATTTTTTAGATCAGTAATATGATTGTTATTTTTCCAGATATTACTTCAGGGACCCTAGCCTGACTACTTCTCCCATTCAACTGTACTGCCTGCCCAGTCATTATGAAAATTGTTGTGCCCAGACATGTTTTCAGCTGACCAGAGTGCATATCAGCATTAACTAACTTTTCTTCACCTCCACATTTGATGATATTCTTTTGTATGCTTAATTTACTGTATTAGGGCCTGTATCCCTTTTTTTTTTTTTCTCCCCTTCAGAAAAGTTAGAATGCCTCTTAACTTTACTTATTGACTCATCAGAAGCCTACTATAGAGACCTCAGACCTATGTTTCCTCCTAATTCCCTTCTAGATTCCTCTCAGGCCTCCTTTGTATCATCTTTGGCTCTCTGTAGGTCCTTGAATCCAAGCAAAGTTCCCTTAGCCTTGCCAACCTTTTTTTCCTTTTGCAACATTTTTAATACGGAACTTTTGCCATGCAAAAAATGTGGTCTGGGTTCTCAGTGTTTAAACCTTAATCATAGAATCATAGAATGGTTTGGGTTGGAAGGGACCTTAAAGATCATCCAGTTCCAACCCCCGCTTCCATCAGCAGGGACCCCTTCCACTAGACCAGGTTGCTCAAAGCCTCATCCAACCTGGCCTTGAACACTTCCAGGGAGGAGCAGCCACAACTTCCTTGGGCAACCTGTTCCAGTGTCTGACCACCCTCACAGTGAAGAACTTCATCCTAATATCTCATCTAAACCTCCCCTCTTTCAGCTTAAACCCATTTCCCCTTGTTTTGTCATTAACTGCCCTTATGAAAAGTCTCTCCCCAGCTTTCTTGTAGCCCCTTCAGGTACTGGGAGGCTGCTATAAGATCTCCCTGGAGCCTTCTCTTCTCCAGGCTGAACAGCCCCAACTCTTTCAGCCTGTCCTCCCTGCAATATCCATTGCTTTAATCTTTAAAAAAAATGTCCTTTTAGTTAAAGAGAGAATCTTCAAATTGTTCTCGTTATTCCTGTCAATCTGTTACTACTTCCAACAATTTGATCTGCTCTTATCAGAGTCTATCTGTACCTTTTAGTTTCTATCCTATATCTAAACTGAACTCTTTCTCTCTGCCATCTGACAGTATCATAACCTAGTGATTCTCTCTAAACCAGGAAAACAAAAGATTACTCTCTCGAGCTTCTTTATAACATCATTTTGTTTCTGCTGATCTCTAGTATTTGTTGAGGTTTTTTTCTACTCAGAACACTTTTTATTTTTTGTTGCTATTACATTTTATAAGAAAAATGGTCTTT
The DNA here is from genome assembly GCF_000700745.2 of Antrostomus carolinensis. Taxonomy (NCBI): domain Eukaryota; kingdom Metazoa; phylum Chordata; class Aves; order Caprimulgiformes; family Caprimulgidae; genus Antrostomus; species Antrostomus carolinensis. Next base: position 54,585 of record NW_010321156.1, read on the forward strand.
ATTGTCCTACATCACCTGTTTTCTTACATGAGAATATTGATAATTTACAGACCAAAAATTGGCTCTCATATTACTGTAACTTAATTTTTTTTATTAACTCGGGTGACAGAAAATAAACATCTCTGCAACAGCATTTTCACAGAAACATCATAACAGATGATGTCAGCATGTTTTTACTGTTTTCTGCATTTTTTTGGCTTGCCACCCAAAGAACAAAGTGAATTTGGCATTGCTATTTCAGTTTATAAAAATACGTTCTTTGTCTATTTAATGTAATTTTACTTCATTTTATTTGCCTTCTTTCCACTAAAAATTCACTAATCAGTGAATTATTGTTTTACATATATATATATATATATATATATCGTGATTCATTAATGAGGATGAATGATTTAAAAGTACTGGTGGGGGGGATGCAATTGTGAATAGGAGTAGGTGGTGAAAACTGAAAGTCCAAGGTAGGGTTGCCACTGTGTCCAGGGGGATGGAGTAGACTGTCCTGTGTCTTAGCAGAGTGTAACCAGTTTTCTAAATTCCATGGAAGCCAGAAATATTGCTCACTGAGAATTGCCATCCAGGTGATGCCTTAATTTGTTATATGTGTGTGAGGGTGATATATTAACATTAGGCAAGATTTTTGCATAAGTGCAAGAAAATTACTCACTGCCTTCTACTTTTTGCCAGCATCTAGAATATGGTTGGTACCTATGTATGCAGATCTCTTTTGTGCACTGAGTATGCTGCGGGGTTGAGAAGGGTATCGTGGGGATAGCAGCCCTATTTGTGGGTTTCCACTGCCACCAGGACACTGGAGCACTTGTTGTGGACTTAGTTTTCAAAATGAATCTTGACAGAAAACTGAGCTGCCCTGTGTCAGTGAATTAATCTCTTCATCTGTTATGGCTGCACTCAAGTTTGCCTTTTGCACTCAGTAATTATCAGAAGATTTCTCAATTATTTAATGTGGATGGACATGTTGTGAGACCTTGACATCACCATTGGCCTCATGTTGTCCACTTCAAAACTCTGTGGTTTAAGTGCCCAGTACAGGGGAAGGATGACTTCCTGGTCCTGCTGACCACACTGTTTCTGATACCAACCAGGATGCCATTGGCCTTCTTGGCCACCTGGGCACACTGCTGGCTCATGTTCAGCTGGCTGTCAACCAACACCCTCTGGTCCTTTTCTGCTGGGCAGCTCTCCAGCTGCTCTTTCCCAACCCTGTAGTGTTGCATGGGGTTAATGTGACCAGAGTGCAGGACCCAACACTTGTTGAACCTCATACAATTGGCCTTGGCCTATCTACCCAGCCTTTAGCTGCATTGCTGAATTTTGTCCATTTCTATCACTCTACCCCTCATCTATTTTTTTGTTATGATGGCCCAGTTGCCTGTTGGGTGGGTGGTGTCTTCAAACGCTGTCGTCAGTGTGTGTAATTTTCTGACTGTACTTCTTGTGAAGTGTCACTGATAGCAATATTCATTACGGTCTTCCCTAAGACTGACCTGGCCTTTGAGAAACTCAAAAAAACACGATCTCTCCACGCTGACACATCCTCATAGGTGATTCCTCTGAATTTTTGTCACTAATTTCCTCAGAAGCAGTAGCCAGACTTAAGATCTAATGTAGGTAACGGAAACACTGCAGCTGTGAAAAACCAGCGAGTGCGATGGCGGTGGGGAAGAGGATGAGAGGACTCTGACACTGAGTCTGTCTCTGCTGCCTGGAGTCCAGACTGTAGTGATAGTAACTTCTTCAGGGACTAATAACAGAAATGTGCAGTCCAGGCTGGCAGGTTAACTTGCCGTCTGTGGTGTGTATGATGAGCAGAGAGCAAGGCAGAAGTTGTGCAAAATGTATTTAGCGAATAATTTCTATCGTGTATGAATGGTGAGAAATTACAGCATTCTTGTAAATTGTTAGAACATGGATTCTTAAATTATGCTATATATATATATATGCTATATAATTTTGCTACGTGTATATATAGATCATAATATACAAATGATAATATAATAAGCAAAAAGAAAAGGAGTATAAAGTTGGCAAAACTGCAAAAGACAGAAGTATTGTGCTTGCCATATTCCAGAGACAAAGGGAGCAGGAAGAATTCTAGTCCTAGAGAGCAAGAACTGAATTTTCATGACCTTTTTGCCCCCTGAAGTTGCATTTCATGTAGTTATGTGAAAAAGTAGTTGAAGAAAAAGGCAGGAGGAATATTCCATCTTGCACAAGGGGACAGAAAAACAGAAGCCTTTTCCAGGGTAAAGAGCTGCAGGAGATGGTGTAAACTGGCAGTTATCTGTCTCTCTCCCCTAGATTACTTGATGTATTGGAGCAGTTAAAGAGGAATCTACTGCTTAAGTGCAATCAAGAATTGCATTTTACTGGTTTATTTTTCTTTTGACAACTTTGGTGTCATTCTTATAATCAGGAACTTACCCTGATGCTTTGCTAAGATGTGCTTTCTTTTCTCTATCTCGTGTTTAAAGGGAAGGCAGGTCAGACTTTCAGTGCGCAGCTGGGGAATGGCACAAATGATGACTCCAGTCAAATAATTGTAGTGCCTTGTAAACCAAACCAAGTTGGGGACCCACGTTGGGATCTACATGTTTCCCTGGAGGTGTTCAAGAAACCTGTAGGTGTAGCACTCGGGGATATGGTTCAGTGGGTATGGTGGTGATGTGTTGATGGTTGGACTGGATGATCTTAGAGGTCTTTTCCAGCCTTAATGATTCTATGATTCTGTTAGGAAGTGTTTCCCACCAAGCTGCATGTGCTGATTTGGGACCTGATGATGTCAGATACAAAGTCCTCCTTCTAGCAGATGTTCTCCAAGGCATTTCTGGCAGAGGCTCAGCAAGAGAGTGACAGCACTTTATGCCTCTGATGTCAGATGACTGCATATCATAACAGCCCATAACATATACTTTATGTATCTAAGAAAGGGTGTTAGATCCCATCCCTCTCTCAGATGCATGGGTTATCAGATATTGTGAGACAAATCTAGCAGTTCAGTGCAGCTCTTTTTCTGCTCTGCTGTCAAGCTAGAGTTTCTTCAGATTCACAGTTGTTGTGAATAATGTTTAAATAATATATTTTCCACAGGGATATGGATAGACCATATATGTAGGCATGTGGGAGGGATGTGGGTGTCTGCTGCATTTAAGAAGCCATCTTATGTAATGCAAAAAATATTTTAAAACATGAAGAAATGTGTCATGTCTTTGTTACAAAAATCTTATTTCTGTTATATGGATCTGATTTATCAGACAAATCTGCTCTGGACAACCAGTTACAGCTTTGGTGTGTGTTTTGCTGGATTGTTTGGTTCCAGGACTGGCCATGGAGAAAGCAGAAGCAGCATCTGTGCAGAGCCTTTATTTTCAGCTCTGGAAATTACTTCCTGAACATGAAATATGTCTGCACCGCAGGATTTTTAAAACAAATTCTTATTTGTTGTTTGCTCCCTGATAATGAGTTGTGTGGAGAAGTGCAGGTAGGTCTGCAGCTCCAGGTCTTCTGGCTCTTCAGCTAGTCGCATGACTACTTTCTTACTTTGAAGAGTTTTTGAGGAGTAATGTTTCTTAAATTTTCTTTTTTAATTATTCATTTTCTGTCGATGGGATCATTTTATTATCTTTTAGAAGGCAAGGCAGAAAGTACTCATCCTAGGAAAGAACAACTGTTCCCTTCAGGAGCATGGAGTAAATAGGGATGAAGGAGAGCGGCTAGGCAGCACTCCTAGTGTAAATGTCATCATTTAGGTTTAGATGGCTTGCAATTACAGCTTAGCCTAAATGAGTTGCTCTACAGGCAGAAAATCTAATTAAACTTAATTAATCAGTAATTTGTGTTTCACATCCTATATACACCCCAATTCCCTAATCCCTATCGCTACTATAAATCCGCTAAGAATCAGCTGGACAACTGAGGGTAGGGGTGGGCTGGCCAAGCCAGGTAACTACTGACCTTGTATTGAAGCCTTTCCTTCTCCACTTTGGAGGTCATACCAAGCATTACCTCTCATGAAAACTAATGGTCACATGAAGGAATCTTGCCAGAATTGAAATACATTTGTCTTCTATTTTGCTGTCAGACTTAGTTGACAGTAACCAAGAGGTTTCAGCTGTTTCAGTAGAAGGCTTCTGAGGGATGGAGAGGAAGAGGGGTACCACGTTATTAGCTTTATTTTGGTCAAATACTGCCAATGTATAAAAAGAGAAGGTGATATGCCAGACATTTTGTCTCTATTAGACTGTTATAAATAACTGATATTTCCAGCCAAGAATACTTTGTTGAGACTAGAGCATTTCTTAGCCTGTTGGGGCAATTTTTTTTGGTCGCTGCGCACTGGAGTTTGTTGACGTACGTAGGAGCATAGAATACTTCCAAGAGTGCTCATTAATTGTGGATTAGCACGTATCTGTAATTATTGTCCTAATTACTTCCATGATCGAGTGTGAAATGAATAATATACTTGGAAGCATTTGTGTAAAATACACAGATTAGGAACAGGATCATAGGTCTTTCAGAAGAAGTTTTGCACTTCCTAGCAGGAGGACAGATGAAAGAATACATTTCTTTTCTTTGACACAGACACATCATTAGTTGCTGCCACAGCAGATACAAATTTCCTTTGACATTCCCACTGAAATTAGATCACCTTCCCTCCCTCTGCTTTTTGATAAAATTAATACAATTACATTAACATTAAAAAGAACAAAAGGAGCATATGACCACAGCAAAGAAGCAAAACAGATTTCAAGGCAGATAACCATCTTTTGTGATGCTTAAATGCTGCTGGACTCCATGTGAGCCCAGAATTGGATAGAGTGTAAGTCTTCATATTTAAATTATTTCATCAGACATAGGAGTGAAATATTTTTAAACTGTTTTCAAAGAGAGTTTGTGATCTGACAGTGGTTCTGAATGCTTAGACATCCATCGTTGTGGGGTGTGATGGTTTTTGGCAGAGGCAGCAGAGGATGTTGGAAAGGTTTCCTGCATAGAATAGATGCAGTATAGAAGAATCAGTTCCTCTGCCTCGATTTTGATCTCTCCCACCTCTGATTTGCTTAGCCTACCTACAAGTGACAGTGCCTAGTCACTACTTAATTTTGGGGTGTGGGTTTGTGGGGTTTTGGCTTGGTTTTTTTGTTTGTTTTGGGGTTTGTTTTGTTTTTTTTGGGGGGGGGGTTGTTGTTGTGTTGGGGTTTTTTTGTTAAAGGCTTCCAAACAGTGTAAAATTTCATGGTGATTTATAACTAAAGAATACAGGGAAGAAGTTGCAAAAGAAATGTCTTTGAGTCAAACTGGCACACTAGTAATTGCAAGACTAAAGGGTTCTAGTGTGACATCTTTGTTTCTTTCCTAACTTGCAAAACTCAACCTGTTTTGGGAAGACTGTTGATTTTGCCAGTACACTGATGTGTAAATACAAACAAATACGTTTTGGTATTAGGAACAGTTCAGCCTATACTGAATCAGGCAGATATCCTCAATAACATATCCAATTTTTCAGCTCACCTGGCTTGTCTGCTTCTAGTATTGGAGAGATCTTTCCTGGTTAGCTTTGGTATCCCTGTGCCAAGCTGCGTCACTCCATAAACATCACTGTTAAACCACCCGGCATCTGTGTTTTATGGCGAGTGTCAGTGGCCTTGACTATCTGTAACTGCTCAACTATTTGCTTGCCTTTTGTGTTTTTGTTGTTTTCCCCTTTGTCTCTGAGACAGTTGGAAAAAGATTACTAAATACAACTGTTTTCATGTGAGGAAGACACCAGGTGCAGTGGATATGATTCAGAGAAGACAGAGCAAATTTCATCTGAAAAACAAAACAAAAAAGCCCCACTCCAACACAGCTAAAACAAAACAAAAAAAAATATAGCAGCACAGTTTGGCAGAGTAAGTGTGGAGACCTCAAGTTACAGAGAGACGAGGCTGTTTCTGTTGTCCCACATCAAGAACAAAGTGCTTGTGTGAGCTCCTGAGCAGCTGGGGTAGCTGGGAGCTGAGGGGAGGCAGTGGCAAGTCCACTCAGGAGAGTAAACCTGCCCCAGCGCTTCAAGCCCAGGGTTGGGGCATGATGGAAACTCCATCCTTGTGCTGATTGACATGAACACTTTCCCTCTCTTGAGATCAGTGTCTTGTCTTTATGCTGTAATGACATAGTTCGATACCATACAGTGTGGAAACTCCACATTGCTACCTGCTGCCTCAGCACTAGCTAAATGTCCAGCTCATGTCAGAGGAGTGACAGCTCCTGGAGAAGCACTCCTGACCCAACTGGCCTGCTTTATCCTTCTGCTTTCTCTTGCGTGGACACAAAAAAGTCCTCTGAAGGAGTGAACCAGATTTAATCCTGCCTGTATACTATTACCAACACTGCCTCTGTAGCCAACTGCAGAGTGTTTATCACCAGTGAAGCTGTGGGAGCAGAAAGAAAGCTGCCTTTGATTTACCAGTCTCAGATGACGTAGCAAAGATGTCAGGAAAATCATTTAAGAACCTCTTAACTGACCAGAGTTATTGAGTTTGTAGAAAGCTAGGAATGGTATGATGTCCTTTTGGCACTGGATATTTTCCCGTGGTAGATGTGTTGTAACCCTTTTTGGAAAGTGTCTGTGTTTTGTATGTCAGTGTGCTAATCAAATTTTAGGTAAACGAAGGCACAAAAGACTTAGTGCTTGAGTGTTTTTCTCAAAAAGCTCAGTTCCAGCTGCAGGCACAAATATTTTTCTTGTATTATAAATCTTCTTTACCATAACAGCACTTGTGAAGCACAAAATCATTTTCCTTATGTTGTTTGCTTGGATTTTTTTTTTTTTTCTGCATTATTTCAGAGAAGGAGAAATGCCAAAGAGTTTATGTGCTTGCATGTGTATGAGTCAGTGACTGAATGCATGTTTTATTCATCTCCTCATTTTCAAACTGGAGATACTGCGGCACCAAACAGGCATGACTCAGGTGAATCTGTACCATTGCTGAAGTACTCGTGTTCCATACCAAACCCTTTGCCCCATCTGACTGCCTTCCTCTTTGAAGCTACTGCGTAGCTTGGTTTTTAAAATGTTTATGCTGTTTGTGGAGCTCCCCCCACCTCCCCAAAAAATAGTAATAATAATAATAAAAAAAAAATAGCTGCAGTAGAAAGGAACAAAGACCAAGAAAGAGGTAATACTGAGACAGGAAACACTGTTTTGCAGAGAAGCCTGGAGGGAAATGGAAGAGAAGAAAAAAGATGGTATCTCCCCTTCTCATCTTCCTGCCAGTTCAGGATTCATCTGTGTAGGTTATCCTGTGCCACTCTCCAGTGAGAAGTGGAAGCGAGTGGTGTTGTAGCTGTCAGATGTCTTCCATCTCCTTCTTATTCTTTTAGCTTATATTTCAATATTTTGAAGGTTAATACACTTAAATTCACACACTGATTTTAGCAAGAAACCCAAGTTTGTGGGCTTCAATGTAAATCATTAGAATGCCAAATAACTGAGGTTAAATTTTTGAATGGTTATTTATGCCAGCAATTTATAAGAGTGGAGGAAATAAACCTTTTCTGAACAGCCTTCCTAACAGAAAGCGTGACTTAAGCCAACAGAAATGTGCAAATACATAGCTTAGTGCCAAAACTGCCTTACATGAATTAGATTTATTATACACCAGACAGAAAGAAATTCAAACATTCGCCTTAGCCTCATTCGGTGTTGAGATTTGAGTATTGGGGGGGAGGAGCAATCTGTACAAGATAAACTGCTTGGGAAATTAAACTCTGGAAGAACCTCCCCACCCATGACATTTTTTTGCAGTCAGGCTCATGTGATGTCCTGTCATTAGAGTGTGGGTGAACTTCCCGAACCCTGACCTTGCAACTCTGCTCAGTGTCACAGCTACAGTATGTCAAGCTCCTAACAAAATAAACCTCCCACCGGAAATGGCTTCTCTTTGAAGTTCCCAAACTTGCTCTAGTCTTGGTTTTAAAAAAGCAATGTCATATATCAAATGCACTGAAAAGTTATTTCAAGCTACTTTTCTATGATAAAACACTATGGTTTGGCCACTGCTGTAAGTGCAGATGTATTTGTTGCATTCCAGGCTTTGCCAGTGCTTTATTTTATTTATGGCTTGCTCCCTTCTTTTTTTTTTTCTTTAATTTTTAATAAGTGTTGGTAAAATTTGTCACGTTGTTCCACACTAAAGACTTCAACACAGTGGTAAGTTAAATTTAAAACTCTTCACAATGATATATGTGCTAAATTGGCTAGCACAGCAGAGAACACAGGGGTTAGCAAAAAGGCAAGTTCACAAATGTGAATTAGCTACCCTGTGTCAGAAATAATTTTGTCTTGATAAAATTGGAAAGTTAAAGCGGTAGTGGCAAAGCTCAGCTACAAGTACAGAGTGTTTCTACATAAGCTAAAGCTGGACACACTGACAGAGCTCATTTTTGCAGTGGCCCCAGTTTGGTGAGATACTAGACCGTGAGCACAGTTATAGTTTGGAGTCTGCATGTGGTTTCTCAGTGGTTTCCCATTTACCTTGAAATCCTTTCTCTCTCATGGTGATAGTGAAAATGTGGCTAAACCAAGGTTTTGGTTCCTTACCTTAGTGAGGTATGCTGCCAGCAGTCAAAGGTGTGTTCTCTTGAAAAAATTACAATTGTACACGCTTGTGCTTAGGTTCTGAAGACTGCTCTGAAGGTGTTGAAGGGCCTTAGCATGAGAACCGAATTTGGTAATACCATTATGAATTAACTCAGTAATGAAGTAAACACCTGCTTTAAAAAATATGCTGGATTGGAACCTGTGTTACTAATTTTTTCCTCTTTGGCGTCTTTTTGGAGAGAGTCCAGCACAGAGCCACCAAGATGATGAAGGGAGTGAAGCATCTCCCTTATGAGGAAAGGCTGAGGGAGCTGGGTCTCTTTAGCTTGGAGAAGAGGAGACTGAGGGGTGACCTCATTAATGTTTATAAATATGTAAAGGGCGAATGTCAGGAGGATGGAGCCAGGCTCTTCTCAGTGATGCCCAATGGTAGGACAAGGGGCAATGGGTGTGAGCTGGAACACAGGAGGTTCCGCTTAAACTTGAGAAGGAACTTCTTTACAGTGAGGGTGACAGAGCCCTGGGACAGGCTGCCCAGGGAGGTTGTGGAGTCTCCTTCTCTGGAGACATTCAAAACCCACCTGGACGCCTTCCTGTGTGATCTCATTTAGTGTTCCTGCTCTGGCAGGGGGATTGGACTGGATGATCTTTTGAGGTTCTTTCCAATCCCCAACATTCTGTGATTCTGTGTGTAAGTTCACACTCCCTCAGTGATCCAAAACTTTGCATGGCTATTATGTCAGTAGTGTAATCAAATTACCTGTTATTTCTTACTGTTGTTATACTAGTACGGAGATTTTATCTGGAGCCTTTGTCATTTCTGTTCTTCCCAGGATATTAAGATTTTTTGCACTTTTAGTCTAGTGGAAAAGTTTAGTTAGCTTGTTTGCTAATGGCCTATGAAAATGTGAGTACAGTACCTGCATTGTAAACCTTTGGTTGAGTTTCTGACTGTGATTTATAGCAGTGTCATAAAACTCTGTGAAACTGTCCTCAGATGAGGATGTGCATCCTTCGGCGGAAAGCCAGCGCAGGCTCCGCGGGACCCTTCCACACACTTGATAAGCGTGGTGCTCTCTGCTTCACGGGTGTGATAAAAGGGGACCTCGCAAGCATCAGTGCATGAGGCCAGGATTTCCATATTTTACCTTCCCTCACTGGGTCTGCAGTGGCTGCCCAGATTGTGTCAAGGCCACATTCTTTCCACTGCCAGAGGTGTTTACGGCGCTATCAGCTGTGAATTGGGAAACGCAGAACTCTCAGCAAGGGGTTGGCACACAAACAGGGAGAGAGGACTCATCTCAAATGGCATGACCGCATGGATGTCCTTGGGTTTACATTAATTTTTTGCTTAGCAACTCAGAACTAAATTCAGGAGTCTGGAAACATTTTTTTTTTTTAAAGCCTTTCAGCTTACCTTAACTTCAGTTAAGGTGATAATTCTGAGTTGTTTGCAAGAATCAGACTAATGCAGGTTAGACAGGGCCTGACTCCGCACCACCTCACACGCGCAGAGGCTACATAGGAAATTAAAGCAATTAATGTAAAATTGGGTCTGTGTTTGTATACTGTTATCAGCGGATCAACTGAATCACTACCCGTGAGGCCTCCTTGCTTAGAGAAGTCCTTCAGGACAGCCAGTCACCTGTCAACCTGCTGTGCTGGATTTATTCCAGTAATGGCCAGACTGAAACTTCCCAGCCCAGGTTGGGTCTCCGTGGGTTTTAGCTTGCTCAGCTCTGGTTTCCAAACTGAAATATGGAAGGGTCTCCAAGAGAGAGCAACCTCTCTGGGAGGGCAGTGAAGGAGCAAGTGACTTCACCATGAGGCTTTGAGCAACCTGGTCTAGTGGAAGGTGTCCCTGCTGATGGCAGGGGGGTTGGAACTAGATGATCTTTAAGGTCCCTTCCAACCTAAACCATTCTATGATTCTATGACTTATACAAGGTCTGAGTATTTACTCCATGTGGGGAGGGCACTGGTCTTGCATATTGGAGTAGTTGGAACAGTAGATGAATTGGCCCAAATAAAGTTTCAGATGTGCCTGGCAAAGGAAGGTATATCATTGATTAGAGAGAGAGAGATTACTTGCTTGGAAAGCAGAACAGTGCAACTGGAGAACAGGAGACAGCGATAGGAAATGCTATCCGTACAAGAATACACAAATATTTGTAGAGGAGAATCTGCAGGTGGCCCTGGTTTCCTCCCACACTACTTACTGTTGTCAAAGTGATGGGCTCCCTTTGAATAAGTTCCATTTAACGTATGCATATTACAGTGAGTGCTGATGTCTGAATAATCCTCACAAACCTTGAAAAGGAGATTCATTTCAGAATCCCCAATTTTGGCTATCCATCTGGACTTTGTGTTAACTAGAAGCTGAAAGTTCATTAGAGTCGAGCTTCTGAGGGTGTCCCTGAGAAGCATCACAACAACCATTTCTTGTCTTAGCTGAGGAGCTCCAGGATCTGCAACAGCTTCAGAAGGTGAAACTCTCACACTTGTCATATGGACACAGGGAGGCTGGCTTTCTTTTGAGTGAAAGATTGGAATGTATAGAAAGGCATCTTGCTGCTCTTGAAGATAACACAATCCTCTGGATGACCATTTAGGTACAGGGGTTGTATTTCTCATGAGATCATTGAAATGTTAGCCTGAGACCAATGAAAGAAGGTATGAAAATTTCTTATTTATTGCTGAACTTAAGCTCTACTGGAGATTGTTCTAAGCAGAATCACTGAGTGGGATTTAGTTGTGATGTCTGAAAATTGTTTATATTAAAAACAGATGTGACACGATGCAGACCTGAGAGATAGGAGGAGAATTCAGAAAATATCTGTCTTGTCTGTCACCTTTGTAGCTTTAAGTTTATTCTCCTACAGCTTGAAGTGGAAGCTTAATGCCCATAAAATTATGGGAGGATGGTTTGTTGTTTATGTATTTTATGAAGTCAATAAAGAAATGCTAAGCACAAGTGATTATACCTCAAATGGTGGCAGGGAAATAGCTGTATCTCTTCTCCATCCTCTGCTTCATTCCCTCAGGATTTACGACTAGCTCAATTAAACACAAACTTTCCTCATAATTGCCCATGTGCTAGCAGAAAGTAGTCGGTTGTTGGGGGTTTTGTTCGTTTCTGGGTTGGTTGCCTGAGAACATAAAGATTTGAGGAGAAACTGTGGAATTACCCATAAATTTTCTTAATTGAATTGAGCACAAGCTTTCGAGCTTCAGATGTGAGCAAGGAAAACTTTCCATTTTCCAGGCAGAGCTGTCTCATTGCAGTTATTTACACAGTGCTGCTTTGACTTGCTGTATAAAAATTACACTGAGGCAGAGATTAGGAATTCAAAGACCTGTTTTGTAAGCAAAAAAATGCCTCGGTTTCATTCAGTAAGCGGAGATGTGGTGAAGGAGGGAGAAAGGGGAGGAGTGTGCAAGGGAAAGAAAAAGAACTGTTACTTCAGGCAGGTTTGCATATGTCAGTCAGTGAGACCTGGATCCTGTAGAGCTTTAGGAATGTGCTTTACATTACACCACTTCACTGAGACAACGTAAGGGCATGCAACATATGTGGCCCTAGATTGCAGGTCAGCCTTCTCCTTCCATCTCTCCCTCCTCATCGTTGCCCATCTTGCGTGGTTTTGGGTCCTAATCTTTTGAGAATATTGAGGGGATTGAGTGTCTTTTGCAAAGCTACTATAAAAATTCTCATCCTTTATTAAAAGTAACTCAGAAACTTCTCACTTCAGGGTTTACATGTGATGCATGGAGGACATACCCATCCTTTTAACATTTGTTTTAGGGTGGTGGAATGTTGCCCTTTTCTGCATTTGGATGCGAATTGTTAACAGAGATCAGAAATAACTGAAGAAGTCTTTGCTAACAGCAAAATGTATGAAAAGATGCCTGCTTAGTCTGCATGCACACATGTAGATAGTACTATTTTAGCATATCATGGAAAAGGTAACTTACATTATGGACTTAAAACCTGGACATTTTACATGAATATTTGGGGATTTTTCTGTACCCAGTGGCATTTAATACTTAGGAGCAATATTGTACCTTCTATTAACTATAATATAAAATTAGTAGCTGCAGCTTATAATATTATGCCTGCAGGATTTGAACATTATTTGTACAGCATCTTATGTCATTTATCTCTTGTCATCATGCAATATTTGTGTGAGATTTTACTTAAAATAGTACAGTATTTCTTTCATTGTGTTCCCAATCAATGTGCAAAAGAAATCTAGTCGAAGTAGCCAAATGAATGGTGCATCTTCCACAGCCTGCAAAGTTACTGGGGGGTTGCTGGGAGTTTTCTGTCTTTCCCTGTGGTCTGTGCCGAGAGATTTGTTCCTTGGGTACAAACTTTCAGCAACCTGAGAGAGTGACAAGGCAAAACAACGGAGAGGGTGCTCCATGCTTGGTAGCAGCCTCTGAAACTGGGGTGCGAGGGAACCTGTGGCTGTTTAGCAGGATAAAGTAGAGGCAAGAGGTTACTTGTGAGGTCAGTAACCTTTTGTGAGCCTGTAACCTCTTGTAGAGGCAAGAAGTTACAGGTACCTTCTGTGTGTGCTTTGGGGCTTGTTGATGGAGAGAGGTACCACGAGGTGACAGACTCCTATTTTCTGACAGATCAGAGATTAGATGCACAGCACTTGTTTACCCCATGTACTCACAACAGCTCCCCTTCCCTAAGAAAAGTTAAAACCCCTTCTGAGACTTACGCCAGTGACTTTGAAAACCTTCAGTAGCTTAAGGAGAGCAAAAGACCCCATTTTTCAAGGAGGTCTGCGTAGGCAGGAGGGGGAGAAGAAGGCGGTGCGTTTGCCTGCGCTGCTTCCCACAGAATTACGGGTCTCAGGGTTGCCAGCGCTGCTGCTGCTGCTGCTGCTGCTGCAGGTTTTTAGTGACACCAGCCTGAAGCGAACACGCACCATGGAAGGCTGCATTCCTCCCCCTCCTGCCCAAGGCTTTTGGTTTTTTTTTGGGGGGGAGGTGGTGGTTGTTTTTCTGTGCCTGCTGACGTCAACAAAATTGCCAGATGGCATTTCAATGCTTTGCAAAGAGACAGGAGCCTTTTATTACCGGGGTCACGTGGATCTCATTCATTTGCATTCCCAGAAGTGGTCTAAAGCTTTTGCTCACTGTATAACCAAAGAGTGCTCTGCACCTTCCAGAGACCCAGAGGGCCTTCTGTGGGATATTGTTACCTTAAGTGAATCCTATAAGAGGCACGCAGAGATGAAGGTTTTGCTTCACATTCATTTGGCTACCAAATATTGAAAGCCTTCAGGCAGTTGTGCTTTGCAGAGTTTTTGTGCATTTCTTTTTTTAAATTACAAAGGAATACTTTTCCAAACTTAGGGTGATAAACAGACCTGTGGCTTAGCTCTGAGAAAGTAACTTCTAGTCTCCCAGATCCAGGTGACTCAGCTTGTGGAACAAACATGCAAGTCCAACACTGTGATAAATATTAGCAGAGAAGAGGAGCTATCTGGGTTTAGATTTTCAAGCTTTCAGAGTCGAGCATTAGAGCTGGACTGTGATGTGATCAATGCATTGAAATGGAATGTAGTCCCTTCACACCCCTGAACAGATGACTGGGAACTTGGTACCAGATGCACAAGATTAAACCAACTTACTTTGCTGTGCTTGGGCCATCCCCACAGCAGCTGGGCAGGGGATGGGACATGGCAATACTTGAAGGCCAGAACAATCTCTTACTGACGTGGTAACTCCAACAGTAGGTCTTGTCTGGCAGCTAACCCAGAAGAGAAGGAGCTTGTCATTAGATTTTTAGTGGACTGAGACCTTGGAGAAGCGATCCTGGATGAACCTGCAAAGCCCACAACGGAATGTATGGATGCGGGCGAAGGAAAAGCCAGACTTAATTTTGGGAAGCACAAGACAGTGGAAGCCTTCTGCTTTTTGCAGATTATGAAGGTGAACCTTGGACTAGTTTCTCAGTTCAAAGGGAGGAGAAATGCATTTCTGTCTGAGAGTGAAAGGAGGGAGCACTTTTTATTTTTCCTTGAAGCAAACGCAAGGTACTTTGGCTGGAGCACATGGGCTCTGTGGTGATGCTGAAAGGAAGCTGAGAAGTCTAGTTTTGACTCCTACAATTTAAAACTAAAGCTCTCTTAAACCTCTATGAGATTAGGCTCCAGAATGAGCCGTAATCTTGGCTCACAGACCAAGCTTTTAATACATTACTATTTTATTTTCTACCAATTTCAGCTTTCAAGTGTGCCCCTGGGGTCCCTCCTTGCTCAGAGTACACTGCAGTGACAAAGATGTGCGTAAGTTACCAAGGGCCATCTATCTGAAAAAAATATTTGGTGCAAAAGAACCCTATGATCTTTCCCAGTGTGAATATTTTATGGCTTAACAAAGTGTTACTGAAAGGCATGAAACAAGCAGCATCACATACTCCCCTTTCCTGCGTGATAAGCCATGTGTTAGTATTGCTTACCCTTGTCTTACCCAGTTTTCCAGCTGTATGACATGCACTAAGTTCTGGTGATTTATCATGGTATTCTGTGTACGTTAAGCATTGCTGCAGTTCACATGGTGTTAAGTGGTTACAGAGGAACTCACAAATAAATATAATGAATTATTGGACTCTTTACATTTGGTACCGTTCTCTTTGTGACTAGGAAGTGGAGAAATTATTTGAAGCTGTCTCAGGGCAAACTGGTTGATGTTGCAGAGGACGAAGAGTAATAACCAACTTGACCTTGCTTTCATAACTCCATTCTTCAGCTGGGGGAAGAAAGAGAACAGTTTCTTTAGGGCTGGCGTCTTAGGGAAACTTATTGCTCACGCAGTGCTCTGCTACCTAATTTGATTTCACAGGGGAGTAGCGATTGGCGTTCACATCGTGATTCACAGATCATGGAACAGGAAGCAGCCTGTCAACTTCTAGGGAGCTGAAAGGGGGGAAAGCTGCTTAGAGAAAAACAAAAATCTGTTTTGTGAGGGAATTCGGCTTGTGAGCACAGCAGGCAGGCTTCAGTTCTGCTGTGATTCCTGCCGCAGCTGGAGGAATCACTGCAGATTAATTTGCCCTTCAGTTTGTCAATTTGTAGAGTCTTGAGTGTAGATGAGTCCTTTGGTAGATTAAACAAAATAAAATAAAAATAAAAATAATCACT
>NW_010321156.1:70374-101215 GCF_000700745.2 Antrostomus carolinensis
GACTTCCATTTGATTCTACCCCTTCTGTACTTCCATCCCAAATTAGCTGTGGATTTGCTTCCACAGCCGCTGTAGCTTGTACCTAATTGCCAACGTGTTGCTGAATACTTTGCATCCTTTTGCAAATCACAATGACAAACTGCAAGCAAGCACGTTTACACCGATGAGCATAAGTAAACACTGTCTCTTTTGTGTGTGTGTGTGTGGTGGTGCAGTGCCTACCTTCCACTCTCATCCGCGACAGTGCGTGCTGATGTTTCACTATTCACATTTTTTTGCAATATTCTTTCGTTTTCTGTCTTCCATTATTATTTAGATGTGGATACTCTGGGGAGCTTTATTTTTAAAAAAAAAGAAAAAAAAAGTACAATAATCTTCAAGCAAATTTAGGAAATAAACTGCACAATTGTAGATGGAGTTTAGCATCTTTAACAGCTCTGGTAGCAGACAGAAATAAAAAATGGAGAGAAGAGGGGCATGTATATGTTATGCTTATATGTTTGATTTATTTTCTGAAAGAATTTCTTCTTTCTCAATACAGTTATCAAGCATTGCCTGTATAGCTGGGGAGTTTTGTGTTCCTACAGAAATATCTGTAATCCTTCTGCTATGGAATATTTTAGTATGAGGGTCAGTTCAAAATGTTATGAGATTCCCTCCACCTCCCCCAGATACAGTAATTTCTTTGTTGTTTGTACAAGATTTTCAAGATCATTGGAAAGAATGTGAACAGCCAGAGACTACTGGGGTAGTGTATATATATATATATTAAAAAAATGGATGAAGATCTTTTTCCTCCCAAAGTGATGGTAGCATTTCTTGTGAACAGCAGTTACAGTCTCGATTTGAAGGAAGGATGGTGCCATCTGGTGATCCCTGGGAAAGGCTTTTCTGCACCTCAAGCTTCAGGGTCCTCATGTGCTGTAGTAACAGTTCAGTTGTACCATTGCTGTTATACCCTTTTCTGAAGCACTGACTCACTTTAAGCAATTTCCTAGCATTAGGTATCCTAGGTAGTGTGCTCATTTATGAAAGGGTTTGTGCTCCAGCCTTGAATACGTATTCAAACCAGCTGCTCCGTAATTTTCTCACTGGCATCCCCGCTATGAAGCTCTCATCCCCTTTTCCTGTTGTGATTTTCACTTCTGCAGCTGGATGTCCTCATAGCTGTGCTACTTCGCTCTCCTGCTCCTGCCCTCTCCCCCTTTTCCTGTCCCCTTGACCCCGTGGGACACTAGCAGACCATGCAGGGGGCAGTAACCCTTAAATGCGAGTGACATTTTGGGCTTCCTTGCTCCATCCCGCTGGGAACTCCTGGTCTGCATCGCTTGGTTTGTAAGTGAGGTGGTGGCTCCATTCCAGCAGGAGACTTGCACTCTGATCTCCTTTCTCGTTACGTTCTCATCAGTAACAAAGGGCTAGAGTCCAGATCATCACCGATGCTGCCGCTGCCCGAGGGGAAGCAGAGTTCAGCCTGCTGCTCTGGAACCATGTGGGGTTTTGTGTGGCTGTCAGCTTGGTGCAAGGAGAAAAGGTTGTGTTATGTTAAAGGTGGTTTCATAAATTGGTTATACAGAGCTAAATGAACACCATTTTACAAGCAAAAATAGTTGCTGTGTGTGGTTAGCCGTCTGCCAATGGGCAGGTTCTATTTAAAATAATTTATTCTGTACACTCGGTGAAGTGTCTTTTAACTGGTTCTCATTTAGGCTGATCATATAAGCAAGTCCTTAAAGCAGAGTAGAAACCCCTAAATTATATGTAGAGTCAGAACATGATTTTATCTTTTTGACTGGTTACTAAATACACTGAAATCCACACAAATCCGGCTTCAGAGTTTAACTTGGCTGTTTGTTTTTAGCTGGCACAGGCTCATATGGTTTTCTTTATACACAAAGGATTAGCTAGTCTTTAGAGACAGCTTTTGATTTGCATTTTCTTCTCTGTTCAAAAAAAGGCCAACTGAATGTTAATTCCTTTCTTTCCAATTAATTCCCCTTCCCTCATTTAAACTGAGCTATTAACATGTTTAAGTGTGAAGTATATTACTATGGCTCTGTGTAGAATTGGATCATTATATAGTTAGTCATGGCTTGAAGGCATATTTGTATCATGTCAGAGAAATCCCATCCTAATTGAAGGTGTCTTTCCTAAAAAGCAGAGCAAAGTGGGATCTCGTCACACTGCCTTCTTGTGCCACCTTCATTGTATTGACAGGAAATCAAACAAATTTCTCTGATCTGTCAGTGAAGATAAAAAGGGCAAGTGGATAAAGTGTTGTGCATGTTTAATTTGTTCAGGCATTTTATTTTGCTCTAATATCATATGGAATGATTCAGCTTTACTCTCTACAGCAATTGTAGCTTGCATTAAAAGAGGAAAGGGATACAAATAAATTTGTAGTCATATTAAGGGCAGTCTTCACATTACTGGCAAAATGCCAGCATGTTGCATGGCATGAGCATTAACAATATACAGTTTCTGCTCTGTGTTAGCATTTTGCTAGGAATGACAGTAATTAAAAGAACAAATGATTTAACTGAAGTTATTCTTCTTTCTAGAGAAGGTTGATCAGAACCGATCAGTAAACTTTTTTTTTTTTAATATACTTTAGTACGATAAATAGGTTATCTGGGACCGCTTGTAACACTCGGATTGGAGCAGTCAGAGAGATAATATAGAAGTAGGAAGACTGAATCCATATGCTTCATCAGCTGATTTGTCAGAGCACCGTATGGCAAACCATTTTGCTTGTGGTCTATTTCAGTTTGTTAACAATTATGTTTACATAAAACATTGCTATGAGAGATGTGCGTGACTCTTCAACAAGGTCAGTGGTATGAAGTCAAGTGTTTTCTTGTGATTAAAGTGGTCTTTTATCTTTGTTGTTCTGAGTTTAACCTCCCAAAGTTAAACTGATTATGAGGGGAGACCTTTAACTTCAATACCCTGCATTAGGTCACCAGTGTTAGCAAACCTGAATATTGAAGTCATCTCCAGGGTCTAATCCATTATGGATCAGTCCCATTTAAGTCAACAATGAGCCTCTGACTGCGAGAGAGACACTAAGCCCCTGCACAACTCCGATGCAGCAAAAAACGCAAATGCGGGCACCAGGCTGTTCTGCAGGACAAGAAGTCGTAGCCTTTTTGAAAAAAAAATGAGTAACTTTGTTCTAGTGTTTTCCAAGTGAAGATTTAAGTTTTGCAAAGCTGACATGACTTGTTGTTCCTGTCTTTTAATAAAAATGCTTTAAAATTGCTGAAGCAAAGCCAAAACAAGCCCTTACAGTTGCCAGAAATTCCAAACCCAGTAGTTTTTCTGTCAGAGTACAAAACAGTTTTGGTGTTTGTCTAAAGTTGTCAATACAGTGAGAATCCTTGAGCTGCCTGGTTTGAACCCCTGTTTCTTGTTTGTGAGAACACCGCTGTTCTCTGTGTAAGAGAGCTCTACAGCAAATTCGTGTGATTAGAAGTGAAGTGTCATCAGCAGATAGCTCAATAGTATATTCACTGATTGATTAATAGGGTTCCTCCTGAGTTAAAATACCAAGGCTTTCTATTGATGTAGCTTTTAAAGGGGTTGATTTTTCAATGTTAATAGAGAGATTTGTATATTGCTACTGCTTTTCTATGCCTCCTTTTAAAAATTCAGAGCAGCCTTTTAACCTGTCTGCTGGGAAATCTCAACTTCGGTATGGCTTTAATGCACCATTTCCAGCTGTTTTGAAACTGGCCCTCATTGTGTCCCCCTCCTTGATTTCAACTTGTCAGTACATCTTCCTCTTCTTCTTCAAACTCTGGTCCTCCCTTTACACTTTCTCCATACATTCCCATACTCCTCCATGCTTCCATACATTATTTCCATACTTCTCTGTGCTTTTCTTGCCTTCAAGGACAGCCTGAACCCCGTGCTGATACTGATAACGACTGGAGGTAGCTGGTGGCCGAGTTGTGTGCACTGGACCTCTCTTCTGGTGCTGGAGGGCTTCACCCCTCGGGAGCCAGTGCCAGGGTTGTAGGTGACATGCCAGCTGGCCAGGCAGCATATGGAACTCAGTGTGTTGTTGACCCTCTTGGCAGAGCTTGCCCAGTCTGTAATCAATCATTTTGTTGTTGAGGAAATTAAAGGTTTGGTTATTTATATACCTGCATGTGCATGCATCCAGGCAGAGGTACCTCATGACTTGTTTGAAAAGCAGTGCTGCAGTGATGATCCTGCGCTCAAGTGGGACTTCATAGTTATTTCATAGCAGCGCTGTCACAGCATGTGTTTCTTAATTGCCAGCAGAGGTAGGAGCACTTTGGGCCTTTAGTTTTAAAAGGTTAGAGTGTCAGTACCAATGCTGTGTCAGATGGTTTGTGTGCTAAGAAAGAAGTGATGATTTAAGTGGGCTTCATTCACTTGTTCTCTTTTAAATGTGTTTCTCATGTGACAGTTCAGTAACAGTCTTAGTGATAGTGTTTCAGTGGGTCATCTTGTCCCTCCAAACTCAGCCTACCTACTCCACTCAGTAGTAATAAGGGCTTCTGTTGCACTCACTGGTACATCATGGTACTGGTACAGCTGGACTCAATGGTCTTAAAGGTCTTTTCCAACCAAAATGATTCTGTGATTCTGTCATCGCTCATTTCTTACTGGAGCAGATTCAGATGAACCACTGAAGTTCAGCTTCACAAGGGGATTTAACATTTTAAAAAGACGTGTAATTGACAGTTGGTTGTTGGTTTTTGCTTTTGTTGTTTTTTTTCTTTTCTTAATACCTATATCCAAGCAGAAAACATAAGTCACTGTAGAAATAGAAATCATTGTCTAGTTGGGTTGCCAGTGTAAGCACCAGTGCTTCATGATCCCCGTCTGTTTTTTTGGTCTCTATGGTTCTGTTGCCTTTTGTATGAGGCATGAGAAGTCAGCACTGTTAAATTTAGATGTGAATCTGAATCCAAGCTTTCCGAAAACACAGAAGTGTTTGGCCCTCATCAAAAAGTGCAGACCCTGAGCCAGATCCTCAGAGTTCAGTACAGTGAGATAGTTGTGATGCAGAAGTACAGACTGGATCAATCTCTAATCGGAATTGCAAAGTAGCTAGTAGATCATAGTTAGGGATATTGTTTGCATTTTCTTTATTTCTTTTTCTAAAATGCAAGTCAAGAACAACTCACAACCTAAAAGTTACAAGTTGAAAGTAGCACTTCTCTTAGATTAAAACTGTACAAAGGACACATCAGTCATCACTTTAATGAAAAAAAAATCAGTGATTGCTGAAGTTGCTTATGGAGTCCTAGAGCCTTTTACATCTGGTTTGTAGATTATAGGCCAGAACAGTAGTGGTGGAAAACGGCCATCAGCCTATGTTGTGATCAGCTGTATACCTTCTATTTCAGCAGGCAAATATATTTTTTCTCATTTGTGACAACAAAGGCAAAATAAGCCTATAGTATAAGCTAACCTAGTGTTCTTTAAGTTGATCCTTGCAGGTCAAGGATGCAGTAGGTTGCAAGCAGTCCTCAGGGCTTGCCTGTCTGTCAACTTATATCTGTGCCAAGTGAAAAAAATAATTTCAATATTGAAGACAACATGTATAGTGTTTTATTTTTTCTTTTATGTAAATTACTGTTTCTCTCTGTTCTGATCTGCATTGAAGCGTGTGTCTACAAAGTAATCTAGGAAAGGTGGATAATTTTCACATACAGTGCATGCTTAGTGTGCATTTTGCTTGTCCTGGCTTTCAGTGTTGAAGTAGCTTCTACTTTAGAGAAATTACAGCTCTGCAGCACTGATGATGAAGGATTGGGGGCTCCAAGTCCATAAGGCTACAGTTGCTTTTCTTGAATGAGTCATAGTATAAGAATCCAAAGCCAAGAAAAATGATTAATTCTTTTCACAGGGGAGTTCATTAGTGACATAAAGTCATGAGAAAGAGGAGGAGGCATCTGTAACGCTAGAAGGTTATTAACTGGTATTAGTGTGAGCGCTTTAAATCAGCAGAACTTAAATAATGCAAACCACAAGGTCTGATGGAGAAGAAAAAAGTGTTAAAATTTGACCAATTTGATTGCAGTGAGGCAATCGTTTGACTTTCATGAACGCGGGATTTATCCTTTTCAAAAGGTGCAGAATATCTTTGCCTGCCTTTGGCTTCAGTGAAGCATGTTCTAAAAAATGGGCCACTAAATATCATTAGTGTTCTTGGTTGCCTGGAGAGTTTCACGAGATGTTCCTACTCCTGTTGCTACAGCATATGCAAAACATGGCCCAAGATATACATCTGGCTCCTGCTGTCACTTCCAAATCCCTGTCGTAATTTCAATAAGAACAGACTGAACTTTAAAGACGCTGTATCTGCAGCTTCACTGATGATTATTTCCTAGTTTCTAGTTTTCTTTTTATTCTGGTTTTCAACACTCAGTGAACAGTTCTTAAAACCTCAAAGAGTTTGCTTGTTTTCAGTTTATTCCCCTGATGTCAGCTCCCTTTTTGTATTTAAAAATACTTCTTGCATTCTCTGTAGCAATTCTTTATCTCCCCCCAATCTTTTTGTCTTAATTGAGAGGCTGCATTTATTTGCATTATGTTTTTAATGGTACTTAGTAATGCTGTTCTGCTTAATACTGTTAAACAGTCATTAGTGAAGGACTGAGGTGGATGTGAATCTTTAGATTGGATTATTTTCCTATGTATTTCTGCAACTTGCTGCTAATTGTGATGTCACTTCTCAAGTTGGATCCCAAAAGGGTCTGAAATATTTTGAAAGGGAGAAAATATGGCAGTAAATGGCTCCTTTGGCTTTGTTCTAGTGTAACAGAGACTGTCAAGTTGAAAATGTGGGAGGATTAGTTAGTACGCAGGAGGTAGAACAGTGATTATTGCTTTCAATGGATCTTTTTTTAACTCATGCTGTGTATTTGGCTGCTCTGGTTTAGTTCACCGGAGAATTAAAATAGCTTCCCATGCTAAGCAGGCAGTTGGGATATTGGAGCTGTAAACTCAAATGGGTAAGATCACCAGGTATTAATAGATGGCATATCTTCTGCTGGGTGTGCACCCAGCGTCCTGCTCCTGCTGGCTTCCAGCTGGTGTTACTGCAGCTCAAGTTGAGACTGAAGACAGTTGTCACTGTTTTCTTCGCATGAACGCAAACTATCAGCTTCAAGCTACCAATTTGTGACCATCTGATGTGCAAATTGAAGAACAATAATGTAAGACAATTGAGGACAGTCTCTGAAGTACGGAATTGTTTTCCTCAGTCTGTGTTATTCAAAGCAGATTTAAGCCCCATTTAGAATTTAATTTTTCCCATCTGCTGTGTTTTAAAGAAAAGTAATAATTTTTAAAGTTCTGATTTTAGTTGGAGCAGTGTCTGCTTTTTAAATAATAAACTCTGACTGTGACAAACTCTGTGATCTGCTTTACATTGTCAGATAGTCGTGATAGTTTAAGGGCTTTAGGCATCTAAATCGCACGGCAAGTCCCTTGGAATTGGGTGACTGAGTCCCCAGGGCTCTGCTGAGAACATCAAACGTCAGCGTCAGAGTTTCCACAAGGTTTCCAAGCTGCGACTGGTGGCTCTTGGCCAGGAAGGTCACCCCATGATCTCTCCTCCTTCCAGGAGCTGCTTTCCCTGGATCCTTCTCACAGGATGCCTTATGTGGAAGGTCACCAAAACTCTCTGAGTATCTTCATTAGAACTGGGATTTCCCCAGGAGCACAAGGCAGAGTGCCTGGACAGCAGGTTCCAGCTTGCCCCTCGCCATTCCCATGTACCGTGGGATGGTGGTGGTGCTGCCCACGGCACACACTCTGGGCAACAACCCTCTGCCCCTTTCCCCTGCGCCTTCTGGGGTTTTCCAGCAGCAGCCAAGATACTTGTGCTCTACTGTGGTGGAAGGAAATGTGGAAAATTAGGTGCTACTTTATGTCAGTACCAGTGGATTTAGTTAATTTGGAGTCCTTTCTGTCAAATATAAATGGTGGGAAATTCTGCTGTGTTGGATTGTGTCCAGTACTTGCATCCACATGGGTGCAGACTTTCCTAGTCTGTAGGTCTTGAATCTTACCAGATCTAATATCACACTCCTTGAGATAATTGCTGCATCTCTTTTTGTTGTTGTTGCTTGGTTGCCAACAACCACAAAGAGATTTTCTTTCGGTGCATGTTACAAATCTGGGAAAGCTTCCTAGGTGACCTGAAAGCAAGAACTGATAGTTTCCCTTGAAAGTTATAGATGGCACCAAAACTGCTGAGGACTAAAATGTATTCTCTGTTTCTCTCTCTCTCTTATTCTTTAAGTTCATAATACTTATCTGTGAAAGCTCTGAAGCCCATGCTTTCCTGAGGGCATTATTGGCTTGTCTATTGAGTATGATATGCAAAAGAATCTCCTGCTTTTTTTTTATTTTTATTTTTATTTTTTTTAAATGTAAATGTCTTTGCTAAAACTGTCAGACAGACTTCTCTCTGGGCAGCTGTGGCCCATCCAGAGAGATGCTCACCCAAGCCTGGGCATTGAAGAGAGGAGCAATCATCATGGTGTTTATCAGTGTTAATGATTACCATGGCACTGTCACTCAACAAGAGGGAAGAATAATTCAGGTGTAAGTCTGAGCAGTTGAGGTTAAATGTGATCCTTTGGGCACGGTGGGCAAAGCCACGAGGGTGGCATGTGGAGGTGTGTGCATCCTCAAGCAGTTTGGTGGCTGGTTTCTGACAACCCTCGGAGGTCAGGCGAGGCTAGCGTTGGTTTTGTTTTTTCTCAGGGGCTATACAACTAAATCTGGACGTATCAGAACAGGGAAAGCAAAATGCCTTTCTGCACATTCAGTGCCTGCTGCAGATTAAATGGTATCAGTTTACTAAGAATTTGTAGCATGGATAAAACACTCCACCAGTGTTCTTGTAAATGTCTGAACAATTTTTCTCAAATGGTGAAATAATTCACCCCAGACAAATACCTGGCAGTATAAGTTTCAGTCTGAGCTCTTTGGCTGACAAAGCTATCATGAACTGAAAAGTCCTCTAATGGAAGTTTAGTCAGCTGGAGCAATGAGTATTGTGTCACCTAAAGTAGAGGTGCAGGATGTGGTGATGGCAACTACAAAGTGTGCTATCAATGGTGATAGATTCCACAGATCTTATAAGAAAGGAAAAAAAAAAAAAAAGTATTTCCTTCTCAAACCAATGCCTTTTTCTTAAAGGCTCCAAATTCAATACTTGCAAAGTTTGTGATTACTCTGAGCAGATTAAATGTTACAGCCATTTAAGGATTATTTATTTTCATCCTGGTTTTCTAAAGAAAGCAGGCTTATGTGATTGTGCTGTCCCGACAGTTTCAAGCAAATGTGGCAGATGGGAGGAAACATCAGAGCATCAGAGTTTATTATCTTCTTAGAAATTTTATGACAATCTATGATGGCATACAGGAGGAAGGTCCAAATGTGTGGCCTTGCTGGTAGTAGATGACTGCAGTTTAACATAGTGTGATATTACAGAGAGAGCCCTGTATAAGCCTTCTCATCAGCATGCACATAGCCCCAGGCACGGCTGCCTTGTGCTGACTGTGTGGCCACAGGGCTGTTCCTGAGGAAAGGGGTCATTGCCATACAGTGAGTGCTGAGGGAACAAAAAATATGACTTTTCAGTGAGCCCCATTTCATCAGATCCTCTATTTGCAGAACCACTTTCAAAAATTTCCTCTGGCTGTGCTGTGATCCTTGGACTCTGGCATCATGCTGGTGAGGGCTCAGGCTACAGACACACTGCATGTGGCGATCGTGACGTTTTCTGCTCTGCAGGTCAGAGTTCAGTGTAATTGTCACCAGGAAGGTCTACTTTGTTGTGGTGGTGCCATCCCAAATGCCATATAACCAGAGTCAAGACTGTAATCACTGTGGCTCACACAAGACCCAGAGTCTTAATCACAGAATGGTTTGGGTTGGAAGGGACCTTAGAGATCATCTAGTTCCAACCCCCCCTACCATGAGCAGGGACACCTTCCACTAGACCAGGTTGCCCTTCCTTCATTAGGGGCTCATCTTTTGTGCCTCACTGTCTGTTTTATGGTTACGGCTCTGAGTGCTTTAAAGAATCAGCAGCAAAATCAGTGATTATATTGATGATTACAAAAGGTTTTCTTTGATCAATGTGATGAGACAACAGGAAGGTACTATATTCAGTCCTACCAAGGAGCATCCATTACAGAGCTTGTGTCTGGTCCACTTCCAGAGAGCAGTGGAAATACTGTGCTTTATTAACGTGGAGAAAAGCTTCTCATAAATGTCCTGTTTGCTCGCCATAGAAAAGAAAACCTGAAATCTAGTGTTAGTACAAAATAAGAGTATAATAAAAATAAGAAGTCTGGGTAAGACTCCAGTTCTGGAGCTTTAAATAGAGAAAAGTTAAATGTCAAAGAATTGTACGCACACTTTTCTTTTCTCCTTAGTCATTCAGTGAAAGGTGGAGTAATTAAGTCTGTGGTGCCTTTAAAATGATTCATTATTTCCATAGAAGCCAATTCATGTTTATCCTTCAAATCGCTCTGTGGACATTAAAATAATGGAGAATTATATTTGCTTTTAATTTTCTTTCCAGACAGCTTGGCCTGAGCATTCATGATGTGACTTGGAAACTATATCAAATCTGATTTATTGTTGCTCATAATTGTGTAAAGATTGAAGATATGCTGGATGCTGCCTTTTTTTCCCTTTTTTTCCTCCTTGCCTCCCCCATTCTTGCACTTACAGAGTGTTCTTGAGTGTAACGTGGTGAAAGGCCAATGTCTCTGCCTTCACTGCTTTCCCTTGTGCAAACCACAGCAAATGAAGATTGTATTTTTTTCCCTAACATGAGGCTGTGTGAAATGAGTTGTGGTAACTGGTGGGGTTTTTTTTCTTTCTTCTATTTTTTTGTTATGCTTAAGCTTTGACTGGTTTTGTGTTGTCATGTTAATCGTCCTTTCTTGTAGGAGAGCAGTACTTTTTAGTTAAGCTGGATGAGTTCAGTTTTATGAGAATCATAGGCAGAACACCGATGGTGTGGGAGGAAGACTTTTATTTGCAGTAAAGTATCTGTTAAGTATAAGAACGTCAAATCTGCTTCACAGGCAGGTCAACTGTTTCTTAACCAGCTACAATTTGTAAACTAAAGTTATCTATCAGGTCTCATGGAAAAAGGAATTTGTTATTCCTGTTTTCCTAAATTCATTTTTCCTACACAATTTTATCTGCTTGTTCCCCTAGTGAGTAAAAAGCCATTCTTAGATGTTTATGTATAATATAATTCCATAGAAGAAAACAAATGGGATATCGTGAAATGTAATATAAAAGCCTACAGAAAGTTATGCAAATTTTGATTTTTTTTTTTTTTTCTGGCCATGTTAGAAAAACCAAAACTATTCGAACCTAAAAATTCTAAGTGATAATTAAAATATACCAGAATATTGTTTTCATATTGCATTTAAGAGTATTCCTTGAAGATAAGTTTCCTACCCTGACAAAAATTGCCTGTGTGACAGTGGGACATGCTGCTTGTGGTTTGGTCCTGCAGTTGCAGCATCGTGTGTGCTTCTTGGCACGTGAAAGTTTTCTTGCAAATTCCTAATTAAGCCCCGACCCATGCAGGCTGAGATGGCTGCACAGTTGGTGCTGGGAACTATGCGTGTGTGTCCCTAGTCTCTAATACATCCTGCTGTGATCTGACCATCTTATTTTTCATAAGAATTCTTTAGGGGAAAACCCTTTCTATTATTTCTGTACATAAAAAGAAGCCTCAAAACATACAGCAAGTGCATTTGGGCCCAGTTAGGAATTCCAGGTGGTACCACAGCCTAAAACACCCACTGAGATGCCAGTTTAAGAAAAGAAAGCACAAAACCAGCTGGTGTTCAGCATTGTGAGGAATTTATTTTGCTCCTTACCTTAGTTATCAATAAGAATGTTTAGTTGATCTGGTTTTGCTTTTGTTTCCAGCCTGTTTGCTTTCTCATTCTCATGCCCTAGAGCATTTCAGTTTTAGTCACTGCATGACATCGCTTAAATCAGACTTGGAATGAAGTCACCAAGTGAACAGTCAGCCAATCTTCTCCAGTATTCACGGGAGGAAACTGCATTCACAATGATTAGCATAGATGGGTAAATGAATACTGACCAGTGTGAAAATTAAATTCATCTTAGCTTAGCTCTTTGTTTCTTATGTATTGTTTTGTTTTATCAAGTTAGTTGTTTGTTAGTGTTGATGGCAAACATGTTATTCATGCCTCTATTCTCAAGTATTTGACCTTTGAGTTTTGATGAGTAAAGTGGTTTGGAAAGAATCCCGATCAGTTCACGGAAAGGCTATGCACATTAGTAGAAAACTACTTACAAAGTCTGAGGATGGGGTTTGTATGCACATTAACCCTTAAAAAAAGGCTGTGTGTGTATATATGTGTGCACGTGCATATATAAAATGGCATCACTCTAAAATTTTCAGCAATTTACTGTCTTGCATGTATCTTTATATTGATCCAAATCACCATATGTATTTTATAAAAAATTCCACGTTTCCTTGTCCTTTAGCAAAAAACATTTTATTTTATTTCCTGAGTGTTTGCAAAGCATACACAGTTCTCTACTGTTTTGTAGTAGAGAATATAAAAAATAAAATATTTTAAAATGTTTTCATGCATTCAATTTGTAACTGTTTTTAGAAAATAATAATTTAAGTACCTGTAAATTTATCTAGTCAGGCTAGTCTGATAGTTCTCTAAATTAATCCTGAGATAGATGAAATATTCAAACTGCTCAAAAAAGAAACTGTTTTCTTGTATACAAGTTCTGTGCAATGAAATTACACCATATAATCCCTACCAATATAGGATGTGGTGTCAGTGTACTGAAATGGGAGGATTAGAGCAGATTCTTTCTTTGAGAGGAATTAGGGCTTGATCTGTTCTCCTCTTACATATGCTCTCATTCTAAGGATTCTAAGCCATGAGTTGTTCAGACAATACTGTAACTATGATCTATGTAAGTGCTGTTTAAAGCAGCTCACTACAATACAGTGATGTCTTTGAAATACCTCCTAAAGTGTTTTCACTCTGAAGTGCTGTGCAGCGCTGTATATCAGGTTGCACAAGTTGGTACCTGTTGATGTTTTGTGGTGCCCCTGACTGGGCTGTGCTGGCGGGTGATACGTCTTATTTCAGCCCTGGTGAGGGACACTTCCAAAGAGTGAATCACTTGGTTTCCACTGATTTGTTCTGGTGGGGCCCGGGCTGCAGTGGTGTTACTGTGTGTTTCATCTGTAAGTCCCAAACCCATTTGGGTACAGACTGTCCTTCACGGTGAGGTGCAGGCTCAACTGGGGACCCGGGAGGATGCAGACCCGGTGTGTGGCATCCCCCTTCCTGGGCTATATGGCCTCAGCACCAGCTCCTCACATAACTCAGCACATCCTCCTGGCATTTGAGTTGGGACAAATCTGCTGGGTCTCAGAGTCAAGGCAGGGGTCACCACGATGTGACAAGGCCTCCCCACGTGGCAGAGGTGGCAGAAATTCGTCGTTGAGAAGAGAAGGGCTCTCCCTCTCTCCACTTGGTACTAATAATGGAGAACAATACTGGCTGCTTTGCAAAATATTAGTACTGCTCTGCAAAATCTGGGCCTCTGCTTATGGCCCACTGAGTCAGACTTGTTTACTTCGTTGAAGTATTAATCTCTGTCTCTGATTGGCAGTCAGCAACTCCAGGCCCCAGGCTTAATAGAATTTCAAACTGTAGCTTATGTAGTTTTGCTGAAAATATGAGGCTTCTATCACGCTGTGAATGACATATTCTCCCTCGCTCCCCTTCGGTCTGTTTTTCAGGGCTGAGGTTAAGGGAGATAATTAATTCCCCCCATCCCAAGCCTTGTCTTTTAAGAATTTTCGTTAACATCTGCCAGAATCTCCTGCACGCACTCCTGAGAGGTTAAGCCATTAAATTAACTTCAACCATTATTACTTTTTTTTTTTTTTTCAGTAGGATGAAATAGTATTTCAATATATCAAACAATTTCTGGTTTATTTTGTATCATGACAAAGAAAAGAAAAGTGGGAAGAAGAGACTGGTTTTCTGGTTGCGTGGGAGGATGGTGAGTGAGGAGATCTGTCTTCTGGTCCTGCAGCTCACCGCTGTGTTAGCAAGAAGCAGGACACAAAGAGTGGATCTGTGGAGTGAAACAAGGGCCTGATGTCCACGCTACGCAGTTGGGAAGATAGTGGGGAGAGGTTTAGCTATACTTAGCTAGTGTATCACTTTCCTCAGAAATACTTTGCTATTGCCTGTGAAGTCTTTCGTGAGAATGAAGCAGTTCTGAGGTCTGTAAATGCTATCACTCAGGTGAGTCACTCTCCTGCTAAGCAGTCTGCCCAATCCTCCATGCTGTGGACTTGCCACTCCAAGAAACCTAGGTAATCTTTTCACAGGCATAACTTCCCCATTTGGAAAACTGTATAGCTTAGATTTTTCTAAGCAATACATGAGAACAAATTAGTACAAAATCTCCTGTAATGATCTCTCTGGCAAACTGCACATACACCTACTGAAAAGTCCCGAACAGTAACAGCAGGACTGAGCTTATGTGTCACAAACACAGCAAAGCAAAAACGATCAGTCTTAGAGTGTCTTGAATTAGCAATTCCACGCAGAATTTATGGTGATTTATAGTGCACCAGCTAGTGAGGCTGAAATGTCACTGCTGCATTGAAAGTTCACATACCTCCTGCCTTTCTTGTTCTTCTGTGTGCATCCAGTCTCGCTGTTCTAGTAGATTTTAAAGATGCTCAGTCTTTTGCAATTGTATCACATAGCTGTCAATTCACAGACTTGACAACTTGCCTACTTTTGGCAATAGACTGTTTCTTTTAGTGCCAATATATTGCCCTGCTGGGTTTTGGGACAGATGGTAATTGGAGCTGCTGAATGTCAGGAAGTTCTGGAGAAACTCAAAGATGTATTTATGGACCAACCCTACAGCTATGTGAGATTACCTGTGCATGATGAAGACATGTATGAAGACAGTTTGCCTGGGCCACAGGTGGTTTGCAGTGCGTCATTTACAGGTCAATTATATACATGTATTGGGTAGGGTGTGTAAGATTTGCCAGTGATATGAGCTGCTTCTTGGTATTATTTCTCCTTATGCATCACTTTAGTTAATAATTCTTCCTAAATGAAGTATGTAAAGTAGATACATATTTCAAACCCAAGAGAGAGTAAGGACCATCTGAGTTGGTCATACAGGTCTGTAGAGTAGCTATTCTCATTGCATCTGTCTGAAAAATCCACTTTTACTCCATTTCAGTTTTGGTATAGCTGGCCAATACACAATTACTTGGGGAAGAACATTGTTGCCACCTTACCAGAATGCTGTATTTTGATAGCGTGGAGATATTTTTAAAATCTCAATATAAGCTTGAGATTCATTTCGTTCATCTAAGCATAAGCATTGAACATTGGTTATTCTAGATGCCTCAATAGTTAGTCTCGAGAGAGTCTCCTCCCATCCTAAGCTATGTATCCAAAATTGTTCGTGCAAATAGTCCCTGGCCATTGGCTATGTCTCTGTAGTGAGCCTGAACAATTCATTCAGATGGGTTAAGTCTGCTGCAGATGGTGAAAGCTGTGAAATCAGATATGATGAAATTCTAAACTCTTTGTGGACTGTGAGGGATGATCCATCTATTCAGCATGATTGTCCTTATTTAAAGAATTATTTCATGTTATTCTTTTTCCACTCTGTGGGTAACTGTTTTAACAAAAGTTGTGGTAAGAGTTCACCACAGCTTTAAATACTGCTCAGCAGGTTATTCACTTCTATTGTCTCACATGCTTTATTTTTGTCTTCTTTAGTCTTCTGGTACCAGTATCACAGTGGATATCGCTGTCATGGGAGAAGCACATGGGCTCATTACAGACCTTCTGGCAGATCCTTCGCTGCCCCCCAACGTGTGTACTTCGCTGAGAACAGTGAGCAACCTGCTGAATACGCAGTTAACCTTCCAGGCTATCCACAAGCCAAGGGTGAACCCTTTGGTGTCCTTCAGTGAGAACTACACCTGCTCTGACTCAGAGGAATGTCCAGAGAAAGGAGAGAAACTAGCTATTCCCAAGGTGAGTACTGGACTCAGTCTATCATGTATAACTTGGCTCTTCCTAAGAGGACAGCAATGGACTAGTGGGAGATGTCACTGAGTTTTTACTTGTTTGCTTCAGATTAACATCTTAGGCTCTATCATACTCTACTCTAAAAGGACAGCTAAGTAGACTGTTGGTTTCATAGTAAGACAATTCCTGTGTACCCTTCAACTCATGGCCAGGTTAACTTTGGTTCAGGCATTTTTAGAAGATGATGTTCAACACACCATCGCTCACATAGATGGTGTTGATATTACCTCACAGCTGTTGGTTTAAACTTAAGAGATAAGAAATGACAGGGAGCAGAGCAAACAAAAGTCTTCCAACATCCAGACTCACAAGTCTGCCGCATTACTTTTCACACAGAAATTCCCCTCCCACTCTAAAGATTTGAGCCACTGCGTGTGGCGTGACGATCCTAGTCAATGAGCAGTGGGGAATTAGGTAGTAATATGAGGGACTTTTTTGCCTACTTTGAAGAATAAAATTTTGTATGAATTTCAGTCTTTTCTTCCTTAGCTAGAGGTGTGAAACCTATAGAAGTCAATGAAAAATAGTATCTGTTGATGACATCCAGGTGCTTTGGATCAAGTTTAAAATGTTGTATACCAAACAAGCAAAAAAGATCACCACAATGCTTAGTATGACAAATACTGTGAGCTCATGAAAAGTAAGCCTGAGAAGAAAAAGGAGACTGAACCAAAAAAATATATATGGTATTGCCTTGAAAGATGGTTTTATGAATGCTCAGGAATCTGACAGGAAATAACCAGTGATAACCACCTACATTTAATAAGTGAACAACTAGAAAGAACACATCAGCTTTGAAGTAGTTTGAGTTGTAGGCTCGTTGCTAATTAGCTGTCCTGTGAGGCTTACATTTCACTTTTGCAAACTCCCTTGTAAAATTAAATATAGGCAGAGTACATTGCACAGGTGAATGCTTTTAAGTTTTATCAGTTCAAGTGGAACAGCCAGCATTCATTCCAGCATTTCCTGGCATTTGGATTGCAACACTTGTGATTCTTTTTTTTTTAAAATATATTTTAGTGTGATGATAATTATAACCCTCTTTGCCTGTGTAGCAGCTGTATATGTGAAATGGATGTTCACAGGTTTTTAAGTGCATTTGCCTGTTTATTCTGATGTACATGTCTACAATGGCTGTACTCTGGGCTCTGAGGGGAAAAGTTAAGTGGAAGAACACTGCCATCACATGAGCAAACACAGTGAACGATACCAGTTTGCTGTTGTGTAATACCCAATGAGGAGAAGAGAAATGAAGGATGAAAAAATGAGTTAATGCTACAGAGAACTAATTTAACTGAAGAATTCACTGACGTAAATGTATTACGGTTCATAACACTAATAGTTTGCAGACCTTTATTTAAGTTTCTATATGTAGATTTAGGTTCTTTACCTTAAGCATCTGACACTGAGCATTTTGAGTAAGGAGACAGTATGTTAAAATATTTATCTGTAAGTTTGAGCTTCAGAACCACAAATGTCTTCCATCTCATATCTCTTAACCCTCTGGCAAAGTCAAAGCTCCTCATCACAGAGACATATTTATTTTAGTTCTTAACTATAAACACTTCATGAGAACTACAAGAGAAACATCTTACAAAGTTATAGCATCTGCAGCAGCAAACCTGGATCCACAAAGACTCTCTATCATCATCCTTTATTATCTCTACCTTCAAAAATTCAGAAAAACAAATTGAGTCCTGTTAGTGGAGGAAAGGAAGAGTCAGGTGAAAGAAAAATGCAAGGTGGTCAAGAAAAATCTGCTGTAAACAGTGGTGCTTTCTTTAAGTTTTTCAGGAGACATCATATCCCAGAGCATAAAAGCTGTATTTCAGTGGGTTTTCTTTGGATTGGGTATATATAGTAGGAAAAAAAGTGGGAGCTCCATTCTCTTATTTTTCTTACAATCTTTCTTGCCTTGAATTTCTGATTCTGAACATTCATGGCAGTTTAAGTCACAGAACAGTTGAGGCTGAAAGTACATCTGGAGATTGCCTAGTCTGGTTGGGAAACCATCTAGTCCAGTCCCTCAGCCCACGCAAGTTGAGCCTTGAGCAGGTTTCTCTAGGCTCAACCTAGAGCAGGTTGCTTAAGGAGGATGTCCAGTTGGGTTTTGAGTATCTCCATGGACTCCACAGCCTCTCTGGGCAACCTCTTTCAGTGTTCAATCATCCTCACAGTAAAAAATATTTTCTTACATTTAAATGGAATTTCTTGTGTTTCGATTTGTGGCCCTTTGCTTCCTGTCCTGTCACTGGACACCACTGGAAAGAGCCTGACTTCATCTTCTTTACAGCTTCCCTCCAGGTATTTGTATACATTGGTAAGATCTCCCTTGAGCTTCTCTTCTTCAGGCTGAGCAATCCCAGCTCTCTCAGCCTTTCCTATTATGAAGATGCTCCAATCCCTCAGTCACCTTTGTGGCCCTGAAGACTTGTTTAAGTACCTTTGGCCCCATCATATAAAACCAAAATTTTTAAAGAGCACAACTGACATTGACTGATCTCCAAGTGTAGAACATTTGTGGCTATGGGAGTGTGGATATATGCCTTTTTTTTAAACTTGAAGTAGGGAGGGTAGCCCAGACCTTCCAAGCCTTGAAAGCAGTGGCTGTGTTGATTTGAATAGGAGGTAAGCACCGTAATACCTGGGAGAATCTGGATTTAAGGTAACTCACTAGGTGTTGTCAGGCAGAATTAAGCAAATGGAAATGGTTTTCTCCTACATGTTTAAAGTTTTTGTGATCCTATATAAACTCTAAGCAACTGATTTCTCTCTAGCGCTTACGGAGAAGTTTGCCTCCAGGACTGCTGAGACGTGTGTCCTCAACTTGGACCACAACAACATCAGCCACAGGATTACCTACATTGGAGCCAGCTCCAGTGAGAAGGGATCGTAGTGCCAGCATCAAACCTCATGAATCATCTTCATCCAGGTTAAAAATTACTTCCTGTCTCTTTTATGTCTCTCTTTGGGCAAATTTCTTAAGTTTTGTGTGATGATGTCCCTCATTTAAAAATGCTGACTCCAAAGTGTGTTAGAACTGCTTCTTTGTGTTTCTCTAAATTGGGTTGCCAAAGAAGTGAAACTCCCAATTTTAGTCAGATTATGCCAAAACTATTCCTATTGTTGGGAAGAAAAAAAAAAAAATAAATCTATTTATGTTAGCAAAGTGCAGAATTGCACAAGAAAACGAGGCAAGATATCTGGTTAAAGTCTTCTTGATATGCAGTGGTTTCCTCCATGTTTGTCTTGCCTGGAAAGAGTTCTGGATTCAGTCATGACACCTACACTTTAAGGTTATGTTCATATAGTGCATTGTAGAAACAAAGCACTAGATCTGCAAGAGCTTTGCATAAGGCTGAGGTACCTACCTACTCCATTTTGTGCCCAAACCAAAATTTAGGTTCAGTTTCCTAAAGCACATCCCTGAAAGTCTTTCAGAGTTATCCAGAAGCACGCTAGTGCTCACTGTTCTGAAGAGATAGGTTTTTATCTTATGGCTGAAGTCCCTCATGACTGACTGTATCAGTTAGATATTCCCCGCTCAGTCTTACCTGTTCTCTTTTTCTCAAGGCCTGATCCCTGAGCCAGTGTAATAAAAGAAATAGTCCTCCCACAAAACAGAGAGAGAGGAGGTGTGTCCACTCTGCTGCTAACGGCCAGCAGCTGACTGGTTGAGGGCATTTGCAGAGGACTACCCTAATTATAGAATCATAGAATGGTTTGGGTTGGAAGGGACCTTAAAGATTATCCAGTTACAGCCCCCCTGCCATCAGCAGGGACACCTTCCACTAGACCAGGTTGCTCAAAGCCTCATCCAACCTGGCCTTAAACAATTCTCTGCCCGAGGACATTCTGACCTAGGTACCTCACATTTTGGGCCTTCCGTGCTACCAGACAGCCTGAAATGAGCTGCATTTATTACCCTCTGCAAGGGCTGCAGCAGATAATCCAGTAGCAGTTGGTGAAGGAAGGAGTTGAATAGATGTTAGTCTTGTGCAAAGGGCACTAGTCTGTGAAAAGAGAGGCTCGAGTCCCTGTCACTGTTAACTATGATATGTTGCCTAACTACTTCAGCAGGGATTCAATCCTCCTTTCTGGTTCCATGAATATTTTTCTATTCTAGTCAGAAAGGAGCAGAGCTTTCAAAGGAAGGGCAGAAGGCAGTCAGTCATGCAGGCTGGTAGTTATGGTGCCACCCTGTGAGAATAAAGTTCGGGTTCCCTCCCCACCTCAGCAAGGGCTACCATCCACCAGCTGGTGGATGAGGAGAGATTATGGAGACATGCTTTGCTATGGGGAAAGGAAGAGCAGAGCAAAAGCATCACATTCAAGAAGAGAATTCAGAGCCACGATATTGGAAGACTCAAGTTTTTCTGCAATTCATAATTTGGTGCCAGTAGTGGAGAAAAATGTAGGATCTGGGAAGGCCCAACATCACCAATGTTTGCTGTTGGGTGGAGGAGGTGAATGCAGCCCCAGAGAACTGCTTTGGTCAGCCTTTCTTCCAGATAAGCAAACCTTTCCCATCGAGGAGGGTCTCATGCAGGGCACCTGGGTGCTCAAGGCAGCCTGCAGAGTACACTGAATATCTGGTGCAAGAAAAATACATGGTTAGCCAAAGTTCCCTTTGTGAGGAGTCTCATGTATCTCAGTAAAAGTAAATATAAAGAAGTTACAACCAAATGGAAATGTTCTCCAGTCACTGGCCTGTGGTTTCCAGGGTGCGTTTGATTTATACTGTTGATTCCAGACTCTCGTGTAGTATGTAAGCATCCTAAGATGGGAATCAGAGGGAGAAGGAGAGAGCAATTAAATATTATTGTTGGTCCTTTTCTAAGGCTGTTATATAACTCTGCATGATGAGCCAACTAAGCAGGCTATCAGTTCCTCCTATGTTTAATGTCGCCAATTGTGTAATTATAGCTCTGTCAAACCTCCCAGCCTACTGTTTGCAGTTCTTCTTTTACAGTAGGAGAAACAATGTGTATTCCAGAAAGGGGAAAAATTAATCCTATAAGTCTAGCTTTAAAAATTTTGGCAGACCAATACAGATTTGCTTTCAAGGAAAAGAATTTTCAACTGAAGGGGGAAAAAAAAATAAAAAAAATAAATCTTTATTATCTGCCACATCCCCTGTACCAAATTCAAGTGCACTACAGGTCACAGAGAGAGAAACATTTCATAGCTTGAAGGGTAGGATAAGGAAAATGACACTGGAACTGCCTTGTGGTAGCTTCTACAGTAACAAAATCTGCAACTTGTTCCTCACAGTCTGGGACATCACCTCTAGATTTCTATAGTCACATATTTGCAAAAATCCTTTTAAATGTCTGTTTAAGGTTAATAATCTTGTATTCTTCCAACCTCATGTCACTAAACTGGTAAGACATGGTCCTCTTACAGCTTCAGATGATTTGGGAAAAATAGTAAAGCTTCCACATTCCTTCCCTCATTCACTTCTATATCCAGTGATTCTCCCTTCAGAAGTCAAAGAATGTGGTTTTAGAGGTTTTGGTTTGGTTTGTTTTTTCTTTACAGTGGGACACTGTGTGTTATATTCTTCCTTTCAATTAAAAAAACAAAAACACAAGACAAAAAAAAAAATAATAAAAAAACAGTATTCTTTCTTCATCTTTCTTCATCTTTCTTCATCACAGATTATAAGAATTTGGGCCAGCGAAGACAACCAGCAAATGTTTTTGTAGGTAGTGCTCGCTCTTCCAAAATAATAAGGTGTTTGTAGATTTAAGACAATATTACATGCTTTTTTCTTTTAGAACATTTTTTTTATCCAATTTTTTTTTCAAGTTTAGCTCAGACTAGGCTGCTTTGAAAAGCTGTCTTCTCTTGACATGTCATCTCATCAGTTGGATGTGAGGCTGTGAGATGTGGAGCCTTAGAGGCCTAGCAGATTCATCCAGAGAAGTCATATGCATCATGATAAGAGCCAGTGCCGCATCCCTGCAAGCAGCTGACATTTGATGAGTGTCATTTGTGAAAACAATGATAAATACAATTCTCTTGCTTTACAGAAGTATTTGGCCTCTTCTGGTACACAGTTATAGCCTGAAGGCTGAAAGCATGCACCCATCCTGTTGTAGGGGACCAGCATTTTTTCCCCACACACAGACACATGCAACCTATTTTCCTTCAGGGAGTTTCTCTTGAATCTGTGATCAATGTCTTCAGGGTTTGTCAAGAGGAATTTTTTTTTGGGGGGGATGCAGCATGCATTTCAGTTGGCTGGAGCATGAAGTTCTTCACCCAGAGAAGAGGCACACCACTAGCAACAGCATCGCAGGGCTCTTCTGAGCCTCTTCCAGCCTCCTGAGGAGCTCCTCCAGTGCCTAAAGGGTTTCTGGTTGTCTGCCTTGATGGTTGCAGCAGAGGAGTCAAGGAGACTGATCTTTCATTTACGCTGAGAACTTCTGGCACGTCTGGCTTTTGTGAGGAGGCATTAAAAGAGAATATAAATTTAAACTTGTTTCAAGTCAACTTTTAACTGTCTTTGTACCATCAGAACAATATAATGAAGACATCTTTGTATAAAAAAGTGAATAGGCCTCAGCACTGACGGAAGTCCAGCTTTGGAGCGTCTGCATTGTAAATATTTTTACTGAATACAATACTGAGCGTCTCACAAACAGCAGTTCAGCCAGCAGATAGATGCTGTTTTCATAGGTTTTGTGCTATCTCAGTATCACGTACTTTTTGATGTTGCTCCTAACTGCTTAAGGTCTGCCGTTGAGGCTTTTTGCTGTGTCAAATGACGCTTGTTTGCGCTCTGGTTTGGCAGCACTGACTCCTGGAACAGCTCAATTCTGATGACAATCACCAAGAGCAGGTCCTTCTCCACCTCCTATGCCATGTCTTCTACCAACCACCTGAATGCCAAAAGGCAGAGTCGGCAAGGTGAGTGGGCAACTGTGGCTACGTCAGGCTCTCTTAGCTGCTTCCCTGTGACTAGCATGTGCATCTGCTTTTGATCTCTGTCCAATCTGTGTCTTTTTTCTTATTTTTCCATCAATATAAATAGTTATTTCCTTTATAAAAAAAAAAAAAACCTGGCTTAATATACTATAGATCATAGTGATGCCATTTTAAATGTTGTTACTTTTATGATTTATAGAGGTTTGTTGTGAAATGATGCAGCAAGTGCGATACTAAATTATGTTGTGATTTATATCCATGGAATATTTATATCCATGGAATTACCTGGACTACAACAGGGCTGAGAACAGAGTGTTTTCTATAACATTTGTTGGATTAACTGTCTGTGTGTATTGCCTGAATGAGATTTTTTGAAGCACAAGGTACATAGTGCCATTTGGAGCTGTAGGCATCGACTGACCTGTCTTATGCAAACATATCCAAGACCAGACATCTATATCTGTATATTTATTATCGAGAAAGTCCAGGTAGTTCTTATTGATTTTTAGAGATGAGAATTATGGAGCTTTTTACTTAGCTTTTTGGGCCTTTAAAAAAATGACTTCATTTTTACCTGAGAGAAAGCCATTGAGAAGTAGACTTCTTAATTGATAATGAAATGTCCAATATGACAGCCATAAAGCAGTCTTAATCCACAGTACCATGGTTCTCTTCCCCGTACAAATGCAGGATAAGGTAATGTTTACCCATGCTTTAACTCGCCATTCAAAATGATCACAAGGCCTTCCTTTCTTAAATCAGCCCGTTTTTTTTTCAAAACATGGAATAATGTTGAGATAATGTTACTCAGAGATACTGACCACCCAGACATCAGATGGAAATTGATAGATGCCTGAGGCCTGACATCAGAAAAGACAGAGAATCCCAACTTAGAGATGGCTTTGAAGATATGACTGCACAATTATTCTGCTTATCTAACACTGTCACATCGCATCTCCTTTTCAAACTGAAGAGTTTATTTAATCTCCTCTTGTACAGAAGCTGCTTTGTTGTACCACATTGAACATTAAGTAACACAATATTATCTTAAAAGGCACCTAGTCAAATGAAAAAAAAAAAAAAAAAAAAAAAACCTGGAAAATAATGGAGATACAGTACCAAGAACTGAGGAATTTGTTTTGGAACAAAACAAATCCAACTTAGACTTGTGATTTTCCAAGATTAACTCACTAACTTGAAAGGTCAGGGGTAAGGGAGTGTATAATATTTTATACTTGGAAAACAAGATTTATCAACACCATCAGTCAGTTTTACATTTAGTCTCTTGCTTCCAGAGAGTGTTAATAGTCATCTGTGTTGCCCAAATACATGAGCTTCTCCCATGGTGAAGAGAGAGCTCCATTCCATCACAAGCAGTTCCTAGAGACACTGATTGACTAGACTAAAAATTTTGACTCAGTATTTTATACAGAAGATTTGTATTTTTATGTTTTAAACTGTTTACAATCATGCATTTTTAATTAATATTTGTTTTGGTGTTTCAGCTAAAGGATTGCTTTAGTTTGCCGTAGTTAATACAAATTAGACTTTTACATATTAACTTCATTTGCAATATGTAATAATTCTTTGTAGAAGTTGATCCAGCTAAATCTGTTAATTTATGTGTCTTTAATTATGCATGAAAACATTAGCATTTCAAAATACTGCTAGCTATACCTATTTTGGCAAAATTTGAACCTAAACTCGAGTGTTTTCATATGTAATTTCACATCACACTGAAGTTACTGTTTTATTTCTTCAACACTGCACATGTGTGAAAGTATTGGAGGACCTGAGCAGATGGATGTACTTAAAAAAATTCTCCCTGTGTTGTTGTTACTCTCTTATCTTGATTGTTCAAAATTCCTTGCTGTGTCAAGACACATTTTATCTCGCTTTTGCCAATAAATGGTTGAATGTTGGATTACTGAAAATAGGTTTGCTTTTTTTCTGGTAAATTTATTTAATTTTGGTTATTTGTCCTGGCAAATTATTCTTTTTTTAAAAAAAAAACCAACATAACCAAACATATTTCAAGAGACAGGAGCCCAGACTAGCAGTAGAAAGCCAGCTGTGATTAGAAACATTATTGTGCAAATTGCTGTTTAAATTCCCAGGACTTGCTTTAAATTGTTGAAAGATGACCATACATGTTCTGTTCTCTAACAGTCGTGAAGATTACCTGGTAACATATAGCTCAAAGATAGATAACAATCCAGCTCAGTCCCCTGTGCAACTAACAGACTGTGGAATGTTTTTAAAGACATATTTTTGTTGGATGGAAAGCAGATATCTCAAAGGATTAGTAAATGTGAAACAGAGGCTTTCTGTATTTGAAAGCAATTTCCATATGTCATGGCCATCTGATAACTTTTTAATTGCTCTGTAGGCTGTAGGTTTCTGATCTCAAGAGTAGCATAATATCTTAGTTGCAATCATTG
Organism: Antrostomus carolinensis; assembly: GCF_000700745.2. NCBI lineage: Eukaryota > Metazoa > Chordata > Aves > Caprimulgiformes > Caprimulgidae > Antrostomus > Antrostomus carolinensis. The sequence continues at coordinate 95,930 of NW_010321156.1, forward strand.
AATTAAAGCCGTAATACATACCACATGTTTGCTGAAGAAATACCCTAATCAAAACTGAGGAGATGTTGGATATCTCAAAATGACAGTGTAGTAACCATCAGAGATTATTTTTAACCCTTGGATTGTCAACAGTAAATCGTAGTTTAACCTCATATCACAGTAAGTTATCAGGAAAAAAACACTGGAACTTTACACATATATCCTGCAAGGTTAGTATTTTATAAACTTAGATCACCATATTGCCCTATTCAAAGACAGTTTTTGTGTCTGGAATGCATTTAGATAGTGGGCACAATTCAAATGTAAAACCAGTTAAAAGTTCCTAAGCTCTTTATGTCGTTTGGCTTTGAAGATGAATGTGGTAAATGAACTGGGGGTGAGTTCCAGCAAACTTTAGAACAGGAGGTAAGTGAATATACATGCATTTCCTTTTAAGATACTTTTGCTGCTCTGTGCTTTATTGTGAACGGGGTGCTTTTGTCTCAGATTAGAAAATGTGGATTCAAAAAGAAGGTGGCACTTTGTGTCAAACACTGGACTGGCTGATGCATCTCATCTTGGCGGTGGTGCTTAGATAGAATAAGGGACAGGGAGAACTAAATCTTGCTGGTGCTGGCACATGTGGATATTGGCAGTTTCTGGTACACTAGCACTAGCTACAGTACCATGTGGTAGAGGTACCAGTCGCAGGTCTCCCATAGTGAATTAACAGGTACTGATAAATAAACTCAAACCGCACAAGATCAAGACCAAAATCTGTAAGGAAAGCAGAAATGGCACCATAAGTGCCATATTTTATATTCATATAATATATGACTGCTAAAAATTGATTTTTTTTGGTTTATTGCTAGTGTTCACACATGTAGAAATTCAAATTTACTGGAAATGTGTGTAAGCCTTTCTTGTTCCTGCTTTACGGATGGAGACAGCGAAGCAAAGAGAAACTGCAGATGGGTCTGGGAACTGCCTATTAGGAGTTTGTTGTCTCTGTCAATAGAACATGTTGATGCCAATAGTCATGCCACTAGCGCATGCCTTTCATTTCATGCCTGACAGTTAGTGCGTCCTGCTCAACAGGGAGAATATGCTTCATATTTTGAGCCAGATCTTCAGCGGGTAGACGTGGCTGATATTAAGAGCTCCTTCTCTCTGTGACAGTCGTGGGCTTGGCTCAGAGTGGAGGAGGGTTTTCTCTTATGTTTCCGTTTGGAACCTATGCTGGTACCTCCGCATCTCAAGAGGAGTATTTCTGCACAGTGAACTCATACAACCATCTGCCACTTCTGTTAATTGACAAGACTCTTCTTTTCTCTTGCCAGGTATCCCACCAAATATTTCACCTCTCACCTCCCCATGCCATTCACCGATTCAGGGGACACCTGCCACTAGTCCTACCGGAAAAACATCCTCCGTGTCATTTCCAGACTCTACAGATACTGACACCAAGCAAGGCTTAAAGCCACACAAAGTCTTGACTTCTACTCAGAGTGCACCTAGCCTGTCAGACCCTATTATCAGCCCCTCTGTCATCTGCAGCAGGTAAGATAGTAATTTGACATGCATTGATATAAATTCACGTTGTTCTCACGAACAAGCTCTTTTGACCCACATACAAGTTCTTGTGATGCGTTGCGATATTGCGTAGTGATATTTTACCATATCTAAGCAGGTCCTAGTATATGAGCAATTGTGTAGACTGATGCTGCAAAGTGCTTTCAAGGTGCCCTACGGTTAGCTGCATTTGTAGCTTTCACTCGTGTCAGATGCACAGTCTGATTTATAAATAAATTCTTTGTCGATAACTTGCAGTTCCCAAAGTTGGATTTCATGTTAACAACTTGTGTTTCTCATGTCATGCCCTTAACATGAACAGTCACTTTCAGGTCACAGGCCAAGTCTTTCACAGCAGGCACCTGATGTTTGATAGAAAAATCTGACTGCTAGGGGTTTAAATGCTGCTGGCCTGTAGCTTTCTGATAAAGATGTGCCAACAATGCCTGAAGACTACGTAATTTTCAGCGGTCTCTCAAAAGGAGCAAATTCTGTCCTTCCTAGGCAGAGTCAGATCATGTAGCATTGGGATTTTTTTCTTTCAGAAATCAACTGCAGCCAAGTTCTTTCTCCTGCTAAGAGTTAACAGTAGCACAGTTTAATATCACACTTTAAAGTAGCCCATTATTAGATTACACAGGCCTGCTCTGCAGAATTGGCATTTTGGAAATAAAGTTGTTCTGCTTATCTTCTTGAAAAGGATTCAGTTGCTAAGTTAGATTACTGATGTTTTAAATATGTGTCGAGTTCAGAACAGTGGGAAACACTGGTATTTAGAAGCCTGTTCCAGTGCAGTTGCAAGGATACCTTATTCATTAGATGTTACTTTTGGTCATAGCCATAAGTGACTTGTGATTATTGGCTAGCCAGCAGACAGCATGCCATCTGAGGCTGGTTAAATGTTATCAAATTTTACTGTCTTTGGAAATAGTTTGTTGTTTCTGTCTTCAGTCACGTGACTTTGGATATGTCTCGGGATGCTGTGTGCAGGGCTAGGAAGTGGGTGTGAGAAAGTCAAAATTGAGAATGCGAGTTTGCTCAAGGAAGTGTTCCTCACTGGAGTTCAGACTAACATCCTGACAGGCTTTTAAGTCTTATATAGGTGACTAAATAGAAACTAAGTGCTTTTAAAGGTTTTCCAAAGATACTGCAAAACTGGGACTTGCACTGATTCATTTGAAATGAAAACTGTATTACACATAAGAAATATACCACAAATATGCTACTGTCTTATTAGACTGTGCCTTTATTACTACTTCGACAAAATATTACTACTTTAACTAGTAACAATGATCACTGGAAGCCTTCTATTAAAGAGTTAACAGTTGCATAAAAAAAAGTAAAAAAAAAGAAAATAAATGTAAGGTTGTTGTAGACAGTAATCAAATATATTTTCTTGATATGTGTAGACTTTGATTTCAATGTAATCATTGGTAAAATGCTCATTAGCTTTCATGTGACTACTGTCTTATGTGATCTACGTAGGTTGCATAGCATATTTAAGTTCTTAATTTCCTTGTTTTCAAATGCTTAGACTGTGCAAGCATTACAAATAGTTACATTGCTGGCATAGAGCTTGTTGTTGATTATTTGAAACAAATACATTATTTAAAATATTATGGTGTAATGACTGCTAATGGAGTTGGCATCCACTATTACTAATAGTCACTGTTCCTTCAATATCCATTGAAAACTCATAAGCACTGACAGATTTCTAGCCATTGTTATATAGAGATGTCATATCCACAGATACAAGCTTAACCAACAGCACATAAATAATACACCCCATAGTAATGTAGACACAATTAAAAAAAAAAAAAAAGGAAAGAAAAAGAAATGAAAGAAATTAAATAGATAAGGCAAGCTGAGAGAGTTAAACTCACAAACACTGGAAATAAATCTTTTCATATTTGAGCTTTCACATTGTAGATTGCTAGTCTTCAGAAGTAATACCAAGTCAGCAAACCTCTGCCACCACCAAACCTATCCATCCCTCAACAACAACAACAAAAGAGGAAATGAACTCGTGGTGGGTTCAGTGCTTTAAATCAGATCCACCCAGGCATTGGCATCAAGACAGCAGTTTTACTGTACTTTTTTTTTTTATTACAAAGTGAAATTATGTAGGACAGCAGAGTTTGAAAACTGCATTGAACAAGAACATATACCAGGCAGTGCTGTCCATATAACTTGTAAGTAATCATTTTTAATTCTGCTTAGTGAACGGGGCAGGAATAATGCTGTGGAAAAAGTGTTAAAAACACCCTGTGATTAAGAAGTATATTATAATGCCTTGAAGGGGATTGAGTTAAAGTTGCATGGACATGTTTACTTCTGACCTACTAGGTAGCTCAGAATTATTATATTTTTTTTTAATACGGTGTTTTATGTGGACCATACATATTAAATCAGTGTGAGTTTGCATATGTTCTGGAAATAAAGAGGTACACTCATAGTGATGCAAAAGCCTTGTAGCTTTACAAGCAATCAAAGGTTCTCCTTCTCTTTTACCTTCTGGCTTGTTAGCATTGACCTTATGAAAACCACAAGGAACATGGGAGAGAGAAATTAATACAATTCTTTAATCTTGCTTATAAACCTGAGTGATACAAGATTTATTTGCTTGGCTGTGCACTACAAGTATCATTGTATACAGATTTGTATTTTTATTTAAAGTTCTTTCAGGAATTCATTATGTTTGCAGGGCATACCAAGCTCCAGAATATGTTTTGGTTGACCCAGTCAAAAGCCATCTGGCAATAGGATTTCAGCCATTTCTATATGGTAAACTTACATGGGTGCAAAGTTTCTAGTACAAAGTCCGACCAATCAAAATTATTTTGTAATAGTTGCTTTGCAAAGGCTGTTAAATATGAGATATGCCACAAAATACTGGCTCAAACTAGAGAAAGAAAAGTTAAAATGTCAGTTTTTCATGGACAGATTTGATGTAATACTACTAAATGAGACTTCAGATTTGTTAAGTTCTCTCATGTTTTCATGATATATCACTGTACCTTCTAGACTAGACTCCATCATATTGGGACAATGTAATTTAAAGTGTTCCAGCTGGTGTTGAATTCACATTTAGGGCATAAGGCAAATCACACACAAGGAATAAAGCATTTTAATGGAAGGGAACAGCCAGTCATTTGGAAAGGCCATGATACTGTGATCCCTCCCACAAGGTCTTTGTGTTCTGGGAATGATGAAGCAAACTCTGTCTTTCTAGTTTCATTGCTAAATGTCTGTGTGCCAGATAACTCACCTCATGTTCTGTCCAAAACACCCTCTTGGTTCTGTTGTACTGGATATGTTGTCATTGAAGTAATGGCAAAATACCTTTTTTCCTCCCTAAGAGGAACATGATCAAGTTTTAAGCATGAAAATGAGAGTAAAGCCACATAATGACTGTGTTCCAATTGAATTATGTAAGGTTGTATGGCATTCTATCACATTTTCATAATTTTAATTCATGTTTATAGGGCAGCTGTAGTACAAAACCAGGGGATTTTTTTTGTACTGATAAAGAATTTTAAAAATCATTTAAAAAAACATATCACATGGCATATGTTTACTGCCAGCAACACAAATTTAATGGTGGTGGCCAGTTAATCCAAGGTCTTTTTGTATTTATGTCTTTTTACATTCCAATAGAACTTCAGCCCGCTCTTGTAATTTTGTCTGGAGAATGTACCCTGTACCACGTGTGACCTAATCTTACGCTGTCAGCAG
>NW_010321156.1:101237-136858 GCF_000700745.2 Antrostomus carolinensis
GCTCATGGTTCTTTATATTGTGCTTGTTTCTTGGTATATTTCAGCTGTGGCAGACCCTATAACCAAATAGAAGCTGCTGATGGGACACTAGATAGAAATAATGATACCACACACACCCTGAACAGAACAGGTAATTTTTTTGTCCATCAAAAAATCCTCATCCCTTAAAATTTAAGAATCATTCCCTGAAGGGCTGATATACCTGTCTGTCATAAAAGGAGAACGTGCATAGGTGAGACCGTACAAATTGTCTTTGAGGCTTCTTTCCTTTTTGTATGTACATCATGTGCAAAATGCTAATGAAGAATAGTTAAAATCTAAAGGAAATACAGTTTCTGTCATCTAATCTAGTCAGCTCCAGTAACTGTCCTCAAGATTTTTCTCTCTCTTCAATCCCTGATCCCAGTTTTGCACTCTGCAGGGTATATGCTTTAATGCCTTTGGACAGATTGTCTGACTTTGGACCCAGCCAAGCAGCACATATGTATTATGAGTCAGAGATCCTGTTGCTATTATTCGGAAGGTCAGAGGATGACTTTCATGCAATCCTTGCTGTTCATACAACAAGCTTTTGTGATTTGTGTTGTAGATGATCCTGCGCAAGCCACTTCTGACTATGAGACCAACAACAGTGACAGCAGCGATATCGTACAAAATGATGATGAAACAGATTGTTCCAAAGAGCAGACGCGGAAAGGATCTGTCTGTCGGATGTACATGCCTGAGACCATCATTCTGCATCCCTTGATGCCACCTGAGGTAGCTTGTTTAAGTTCCATTTACGTGATAGACTGAGTGTAGACTGGTGCTGGGGGGGGGAGACAAATGATGCAACAAAAAACCGAACCAACTAAAAACCACAAACCCTCACAAAAAAAACAAAAACAAAAACAACCCTGGGACTGCCTGAAGATTGTGACTGTGGTTTTAAGCAGCAGTTGCAGCAGGCTCCTACCTTGCAGTAAGAGGACTGACTTTCAAGAATCTAAACAAACTATTGAAATGTGTGAGAGCTGCTAAGCACTGGCCACTTGTGAAACGCTAAACGTCTGTTTTGATTAATAAATACAAGTTTATGGAGCTGCCATTAGGTATTTCTGAAATGTTTGGCTTCTCTGTTAGTGATGTCTTTAAGGGGGATGGATTGGAAGGAAGGGGAATTACCTTCTCAGACTACCAGCATGATATAAAGTCTTCCTGTTCAACCACTTTAGCTTCTCAATGGCCTTGCAATCTTGTCTAATATATACAGTAGTCCTTATTTTAAAACAAATTAAAGCTTGTCTGAGGGTGCTGCATGGTATTATTGCTGCTGTATGTCTTGAACATAAGAACATTGCAGTATGGTGAACTGAGTGCTGATCTTCTCACGACGACTGTATTCAGCTGGGATTGTACTGTAAGCTTGATTGAGATGTAGAGGGAAAGCTTTGTTTAGTTAAATTTCCCACAGCCTGTTGTACAACTGAATTAATAAGTTGAAGTTGGCATGAGCTCTTGAAAAATTTATTGTAATCTGTTGAATTGGAGTTGGACAGGCTGAGAGAAGGCATTTTTCTTGAGATATTTTGGCATTTACTCATCTACAGTTTCTTAGTAATAACAAAATTCGAGGAAGTATACAGGGAGAAATGTGAAAGGAGGGGCACAACCCATCTTTTATTTGCAGACCTTGAAAAACAGGTAGGTTTCAGTTTAAGAAGTACAAGTCGTCACTTGGACTGAGCTCCATTAGCTATGTTAGGTTGTAATGAATGGGTCCTGATGTGGAAGTAGAAACTGAATGTTTTTCCCTCTGTACAGCAGCAAATTTTACAATGAAGACAGACTGCCTCAGAAATGAATGAATGATTCCCATGAATGAATGCATTTCATGGATAAATTCAGAGACTGATGCTTCATAGGCAGAATTTCCTGTTCATTCAAGTGAAACAAATTCTAAAGGAGAGTGACTAGCTGCAGGGCTGGTAGAAATGGGGACATCTCCACAGAGCAGAGTAAAGTACCATCAGCTTACAGAGGATGCTAAAGTGACCTTAGTTTTTAAGGGCATAAATTTTTGCATGAGATACTTCAAAGAACTAAAATCCCTCTTTATTCTGATTTTTGGCATAGGACAAGCCTGTACTTGCTCCTGAGCCTCTGGTTATGGACAACTTGGATCCCCTGATGGAGCAGCTAAATAGTTGGAACTTCCCAATCTTTGATTTGGTGGAAAAAATCGGAAAGAAATGTGGTCGGATTCTCAGTCAGGTGAGAAGGATATTTTGTCTGCAGTGACTGACTGGTTTATTGACAGATTTAGACAAACTAGTGTTAAGACCCATTGTCCAATGAATTGTGATCCCTGCCCCCTAATTCAAAGCTGACAATATGAACTCCATCTCATTACATTCCTTACTTTTGAATGTCTGTATTTTTAAATGTAAGAATGAGAAAGATAAAAACCACACATCTATTTTGCCTGCTGCTCTCTGCCAATGAGTTTACATAAAACCTTTCTGGATATTCGCTTTTATCTGCAGGAGGTGCTGCCACCCCTTCCTGAGTTCTTTGTGAAAGGATTTCTGATGGGGTTCAGTATGAGAGGGCTAAACAGTAAATACATTCAGATGATGCAGGGAATACAGAACTTTGGTCCTTTTTTATACTGGACATTTCAGTCAGGTTGTGCAAGAAAGCAAAGTTTCAGGAAGAGGGGGGGAAAAATAGTCTTTGCTATAATCCCTCACTTCTAGAGTCAGCTCTTTGATAGTAAATTCATATCATTATTACATAGGGAAGACTAATTTACTGTGAATCAGGATGTGAGATCTTACTAGTCTTTCTTTCAACTATTGGTTTTTCATTCCCTCCTGTAAGTTGAATGCAGGTACTGACACAGCCTGTCTCAACCCAGCACGATTAATGTCACTTCCATAATCACTTTCTTGGCTGACCTTTTTTCTCTCTTAAGCCCCTTTTCCTGGCCCACTGACAAATTAGCCATTTTTTCTTATGGAAATATTGAGTTTTATTAAACAGGAAAGGCAAGTAATTATTATTATTTAGGGTTGGAAGGGGAAAAAGCCCAAGAGAATCTGAGTGATCCAGTATCACTTTACAATGCATTATGCAGTGGTGAGTGCTGGAAAAAAGAGATTCTGTTAATTGGTATAATGTGGGACAATTAACACCCCTCACAAACACAGAGGTTAGTGTGTCAGGCAGAACTCAGTGCAACAGGCTCCAGAGAATGCTGTATCAAATCTTGGTCCCTTGGTGGTTAACTGTTATTTTGTTAGATTCAATTATGCAGTGGTCAACCAGGGAAACCACAGCATGAATTCAGATTTATTCTGTGGTCTGCCTTTTATGGTTCTGTAGCTTGGCAAGTAACATCTGTGTTTAACCAGTCTGCCAGCTCTCTAGGTTCACTTTAGAGAAATAGGCAAACTATGGCTGGATATCAATACTGATATAAATTTGGTGCTGAACATTGAAACATTTTTGCACTAGATAGTGAGCGTGTGATTAAGATGCTCTTGTAGATCCTATTGGTCATGTTGTTTTCTAATAGTATAGAATGATAATAGAACGATGAATGAAACGTAAGGAAAAACAGAACTTTTTTTTTTATGGCATAACCAACAGTTTGGGTGAGCCAAAATTTGTTCTGGTTTTACCTGGGTACCTCTATAGGCTTTAAACACTTTGCCAAGGAGTTCCATGCCTTTCAGGACAATTCCCCTCTACCTCCCTCAATTTGCCCTAAAACTCCACACTGTTTTCCAACATCTGCTCTTTGCACAGGTTCTGAGCATGTTATCCGTTTTGCAGTGCCACAAAATGAAGCCTGTCAAATAGAACAGAGAAGCTTTAATAAACAATATCTGTGATCAAAATTCAACATTTTTTGTAACAGCTGTTTGTAACAACTCCCGCTCCCTAAGAGAAGGAAGTAGAAAGTTCAGCCTTGTTCATAGAATAGAGATCCTTTCGTTCCTTCCCCCACCTACTCAGATGTTCCTAAGAAAATGATTTTCAGAAATAAGAGAACTAAAATGAATAAATATTTTTCTCCAGCCAAAAGTATTGCCTTTTTCTTGTATAATTTTTAAATCCTGGGATATTATAAACAAAGGAAAACAAAAGCTTTAATGATTTATTCTCTGTATTTTGCCGTTAAATTGACTCATCCATTAAAAATAAGTGAATTAACAAGCTGAATTAACTATGTTTGCCTTGCTAGGTTAAATTTATGAGATGGAACAAAGCAGAGCTGACGCATGCCTCTAGGGAAGCATTCAGTTTAGAAAGCAAATGCTGGCTTAGCATCTTTAAAGCTTCTTGAGATGTCTGTTTCTTCTTTTTTGGAATGTTAAATTGATTTAGACATATAAAAAGTCCCCAAACCAGTCAGCAACCATAAAAGCATCTGTGTGAAGTACAGTGGCAAGCACTCTAAATGTGGCACGAACAAAAGTGCATGATAGGGGTTAGAGAGATATTTACATACAAGTCTCATTTCAGAAAGGAACAGCAGAGGTCTCCAGCTGAGTTGATGCTTCACAACAGGCCATAAAGTTAGATAATGTCTTCAGTTACACTTAACACTCTTCTTATAGCTCCTATAAAACTAAAACCTGTGGAAGGGGAACTCAATTGCCTCGGAAAGCAAATAAAATTAAAAAGAATACGCTAAAGTCAAGGTCTCTCTCTAGCTTTTATTACTGGGCCCATAGAGACAAGAAAAGCTGTTGGTGCTCCTATGCTCTCAGTACACCAGCAGCATCAAGGTGGGGTGGCATCATTGCAGCATGGGTAAGTTGGTCTCTGGGTGGTGCCAAGAGGAATGTTTGGTCATCTCATCATCATGCATGGCTTCTGCAGAGAGAAACTGCAGCCATTATTTGAAGGAGCAAGGGAAATCAATCCTTGGGGGACAGTATATTCCCAAGATCATCACAGCAGCCCTTTTGAGGAGTGATGTTTGTTAAAGCTGGAGACCAGGTGCTGACAGCTTAAAAGAAACACATGTTTGAAGCAAGCAAATACAAGAGATGGAAAAGGAGTGACAGAGGGGTTGCCTGCAAACAACGAGTAGGGAATGGCTAACCTAAGTATTGCACTTGTCCTCTGATGAGAGCCTGCAACACCCAGGAGAGGAGCTATGTGTGAATAACAGTCCTCATTTCCAAACAGCTTCCATTAGGAACCATCTGGGAGAAGTGCCCGTCCTTCTTCAGGCAGCACTGCCAGATGTATCTGAGTTATAAATGATTAATTCAAGCATTAGCAATCATTGCAGAGACAAGCAGCAAATGGGGGCTGGAGGGAAGAGGCAGTGTGGAGCACCCACTGCCATGTGCCTGGCAGCTGTCTGAGCTTCCCTGGGCTTGTCACAGGCGGTGGGGACCACACCACGGCTGCGAGGGCACTGTGCTCAGCCCATGAGATTCTAACTCCCTGGGAGCTCGTGAAGCAGCATGTAGTTTGGGAAGGAAGGATTTTAAAGGACAAAAGTGTTTTAAAATGGTTAATCCAGAGCAATGAATAAACAAAACTGCACCATTATTTTTTTATTATTATTATTTTTTATTTTTTTATTTTTTTTTTAATGAAAGAATTTACTTAGCTGACTTTCTGGAAGACATCAATGCCCTTTTTATCTCTTTCTGACCTGGCCTTACCCCTTCCTCCTCCCGAGCTGGTAAGAAAGAAAGAAAGAAAGAAAGAAAACATTTAAAAAAAACATCCAAATGACTTGCTTGGCTCTTTATGCTTTCTAATGACCACAGAGAATAATGCTGTTTTACACCATGTCATGGGGAAGAGCTATCATTCATATCTATCACAGTCAGCTTCACTTCTTTTCAACGGCTGTGGAATTTCCCACCCCCCAAAATCCAAGGGAAGAAAAAACATGCTTTTGTGACATGTTTTATTTAAGATACCTGGCCAGTATTGGTACTGTAGACCAGTAAGGTTTGGTCCTGCAGAATAATATTTATGTTTCCTCTTCTTATACAATGGTATTTTGCTGGAAATATGAAGCTTACCATTCAGTGATCTAAGACTAGAGCGTAAAATACCTCATCTCCCCGTAAAATACTTCGTCTTTCTGTACATGAAAGTTTGAATCCTGGCTGATTTACTTCAGCTGTAATTCCAGACAGACAAACAGAATTCCATGCAGTTTCTAATGCAAATTGTGCATAAAGTCAAACTCCGTACAGGAGGATCCCATGGGATTTTCAGAGTAAAGTTTTGCCTTCTACAGGCTCTATCTTTTATTCTAAGCTCATGTCTTCCCAAGCATTGTAATTCAGTAGTTCCTTAGCTCCTTGCTATAAAGGAACTTTTCACTTTATGGCCAACAGCCATGACCACAAAGATAAATTACCACCATCAGTTAGGTAGCTCTTTGATTTACATTCAGGTGTAAAACACAAAACATAATTTGTAACGATTTCTTACCGGTATAGCACTCATCATTCCAAGTGTGCTTCAAATTGCTTAGCTCTACGGATCTCATTACCAGACAGATGGCATCAAAAGACCTCTGGATATCTTCCTTTAGGTGTGTATGTTTCTGAGGTGCTTGCAAAATTTGGGGGATCCATATACCTGAAAGGAAGAGGCAAACATCTGGAAGGATGTAATGAAGGAGTGAGGAGGTCTATTTGGTACTAATAACTTGTCTGTTTGGCTGTGTAGCCACATCCCTATGGAAGTGCAAATAGCTGCAGCTATAGCTGGATCAGGTGTACTTGAGAAAATACTACTAGTAAAGCAGGTTTTCATGGGGTAATTCAACAGAATGATTTTTATATCTAATATTTAGAGTTTTTCTGGTCTGTTTAGTAGCATGGTTGTTTTGTTTTTTCAGGTATCATACAGGCTTTTTGAGGACATGGGGCTGTTTGAAACCTTTAAAATACCAGTGAGGGAATTTATGAACTACTTTCATGCCTTGGAATGTGGATACCGAGAGATACCTTGTAAGTAAAAAATTCCCAGCAGATAACAATGCTTCCTTCAAGTTTTTGATGTTTTCCACACACTTTGTTATTGAAGCCTTTCTTTTCTCGTTATAACAGCTACTTTTTTTCTTGTCCTACATCATGACCAAATGGATGGCTCTCTGGTCAGAGGTTTGTGCAGAACTACAATCTCACGTCTTTTTTTTCATTGCATTTTAAAGTTTCATGTTGTTTCAGATAATTCATGGCAAATTCCGTGCAAGCCCGAGACCAGATAAAGCTACTGTAGGTACAAAGAACTGTTTCCTGATTATGCAAATGTACCCCAGTGCCCCAGTTGGAATTTATTGAAACATTTACCCCCATAAGCAATTTGGATTTTTACACAGTAGCAATGCTATGCTACCAAAGGAGATGAGCTTTGTAAAGCAGAAAAAATATGCCAAGTAGATGAGTGTATCCTGTTCTTCTGCTGCTACAGCTCAGCTGATATTTTTCAGTGAATCATTTATTCACTGAAAAACCTGCTTTCATTCATCCCCAAAGTATTTACTAATTCAAATAAAATTTACCAAACCACCTCAACTGCAAAAGACACTTTTTTTTTCTTTTTTTTCCCCCACCAGGAGGAGAGGGGGGGTTATTACTTGCTTTTGCTGGCAGATAACCCCACTGTTGAGAAATCTAGGTCACTGTTTTCTCCTACCTCCCAGAAAAATGTCTGAAACACAGATTTAATAGTCATACAGTCTCTCTCTCAAAATACTAAATACCAATTGGAACAGCTACCGTGGGAGGGATTGAAGGAAAGATACCTCAAAATGCTTCTCAGCCAGGTGGTTTGGACTCTCTTCTGGGAAAGTGAGAGACCAAACTTCCAGTCTTTCCTTGTGTTTGAACCTGAGCAGGGATTTGAAGCAGCAGGTTATAGCCTGAGGGCGTTATAAATGGATGTCCCACACTCTGTCTGTCCTACTGGAGCTATTCCTTTTTATTTAAAACATTGAACTATTCATAGAGTCTCGGGAATTTTTGTGAATCTTGCCCTTAATTTCCTGGACTTTTCTTAAGTGTGTTTCATTTTAGTAAAGTGGAATATTTCCTCTAATAGAAAATTAATTTACCTTTCAGTTTTTCATTTCTGTGACAGGGTAAAAACCAAACTAGCTTGTTTGGACTTAACCAATTCTTTCTTCTGGTTAATGAACTGAAAAATGGGTTATTCACACAAAAATAATGGGGACTATCCCAGCTGGATTAAATCAGTTCAAGTTTTAGAAGATGCTTATCCAGGCTTTACTCCTGAGAACAGCATTAGCCCCTATGCAGGGCCGTCCTGTAGGTTTTGTGTGAGGAGATTAGTGTCTTGGGAGAAATGTTCTTAGTACTTTGAGGAAGGCAAGGGAGAGGAGAACTCCTTCCTTATTTTACTTTCTTCTTTACAAAAATAACCATTCCTATGCTGCTTACTGTTTTACTCTTAAAAATTTCAGCTAGCAGGTATTTAAAGGGAAGGTCACAGGGAAAGACAAAGGAGAGCAAGAAGGGAAAGCAAGGGATAAATAAAAGGGCCATGTGGCATGACATCATGCTCACATTTAGTAAGTAAAATGACTGCAAATTGTGAATGTAATAAACCTGTCTGTGTTATACCTGTCTGCCTTTGGCAGGCAGGATACTGCTGATTTTGGGCATAGACAAGTAGACAGTTGCCTCGAGCGCTGGAGCGTTGGGTTAGCAAGATGGTGAGCCCTCCTCTGCCAGAGCCAGGGCAATGCAAGCTGGAGGCAGCTGCCCCACTGATGGTAGGGGTTAGAAATGTGGGCTCAGCAGTGCTGCTCTAGAGGGGACAGGTGGCTGTTCCCAACAGGAGCAGACATTATCCATCCCCTAGCAGTGGCAAGGGAGCAAATGTGGCTCTCCAGGGTGCTTTCTCCATCCCAGGTTTTCTCTTTCCTTCTTCTCCCATAGAAGGAGCAGCCTTAGGGTGAAGTTCAACTTCATTGCTGAGAAACCCTCCGTCAGCTGCACACTATCTGTCTTTAGGATGCAGCAGGTATAAAACCAGGTTGCTTGCACAACTTTCTGCCAGTCCCTTCTACTCCCCCAGAGTAGAGAGGTTTTCTTCACCCCTACTGAGTCTGATCAACTTTATTACTTCTCAGAGAGGGCTTCTGGATGTGTGTTGGTAATTTTTCCTAATGAAGGGTACATATCATCTTCAATGTTACCCTGATTCTTGACCATTATCTTCTTAATATAACCTAGTTCTTCACCTGTTCCCATCAAGCCTGTGCCAGCAGTTTGTTTGCAAATGAGAGAAACTTAATTGTTTTGTATTACCAAGGTGTCTCCAACTAGGATGACTGATTACCTAGAGATGTAGCCAGTTAGTGTAAGTTTTACAGGTGGGGGTGACCCAGCAGTGGAGTCCCCTATTTTTGTGCTTTGTCCTCTGAAATGCATCTATCCAGGACTGTAGTAGCAGTGATGTAGCTACAGGTTATCATTCATACTAGCAAATTGCTTTATGTTTAGCGAGTCACTGTAGAAGATACCTGTGCTCTGCCCATAATTAGGCTGAATCACAAGCTGAAATGCTTGTCTTTCAGTGGTTTAACCCCAGATGTCAGCTTTGGTCCTGGTGCAGCAAAGCATTACCCCTCTTTCATCATCATAGCACTTTTTGTTAGTGTACGTTTAGATGATGCTTTGAGCTGAACTAGTGTTCTTTTCCATCCAGTTGTGTTGATTTTAGGATAGTTTATCTGGATTTGGTGGTATGAGCCTTGAGGTGACTTTTATCTCTCATTTCTGCAAAGAGAGCTTGTAGTAAGATTACAGGATCCAGGGCCTGAGCTCTTATCTCTGGCCAGAAAACTGTGGGAAGAACCTGGTTTAACTGTGCAGTGTACACATATCCTGAGTTTGATTTTTTTTTTGCAGTGCAGTTGCTAAATTAGCTCGAGTAGAGTCAGGTAAGTGTTACCTGCCTCGTATTTAGAAGCTAGGTGAAATCTAGCTACTGAAGTGGATGAGATTTTTCCACTGCTTTAATTTGAATCAGAAGTTAACGGTGCATATTTACCCAGTATCATTTAACTAGCTAAAGGCAGTCGCTAGAGTAAAGGATTGGAGCTGGCAGCACGGGTCAGGCTCCTTGTTTAACATTTCCTTTGCAAAGTTTCCTACATGGCAGATCCCACTGCTTCACTTCTGTTTTCTCTTTCTTGGTTGGTGTAAAATATGAATGTGCTTCAACTTTAGTAAAAGAAAAACTGAGCATTTACAGAATACAGCTAGTTTTCATGCTTGTGATGATGTTTGGTTTGTCTCTGCTCGACTGACTGCCACGCCGTACCCACTAGATGGTGCTGATTTCCCTCTGTCAGAAATATCCTTCACGTTTAGTAGTAGGATCATTTGCTTTGTGTCACAGATCACAACCGAATCCACGCAACCGATGTTCTACATGCCGTTTGGTACCTTACTACTCAGCCCATCCCAGGACTTCCAACTGTGATTAATGATCACGGGTCAGCAAGCGATTCAGGTATATTTAAATGTGCAAGTATATATGTTGTATTTTTAAAAGTTGTTGTCATGGATTTTGCTCTAAGAAAGCCAACAACCGAGGATTGCATGCAGTGCTTGTTATTATAGAGACTTTTAAGTTCCGTAGCATGTTGAATGTTGAAGGTGTTAAGGTATGTTTGTATAACTTTGAAGAGAATGGAATTGGTCCTCCAAAACCTAATACTTCACATTTAACCATGTGTGAATGCAAACCTTTGTGGTCACCCATAACAACAGATGTTTGTTCCCATTTGATTTTTACCATAGCTTTTTTTCCGAGGAAAATTTTTAGTGGTGTTTTCCAACACTGCTCCAGAAGCAGTGTAGACTTTCAGATCCTCAAACCCTGCATTGTTTTGCTCTTACAAAACCACTGGGGCAGGCAGGTAGTGCTGTGCACTTGCCACTCTTTGGCTGTGGTGAAGTGTTCCTTTGCCTTCCCTCACTGTCTCCAAGAAAGAGACTTGTTATCATTTTGTAACTCATTTGCCAAGACCACTTGTCTGCTGTTTTGTGATTGCTCCTTACAGGAAGCTGTTCTTACTGCATCTTTAGATTAACTTCTCCAAATTCAGCTGTAGCAACTAGAGGACCTGTCTGTATTTTGTGGGAGTTCTCAGGGAGTTACTGGAAAAGTAGGAGTTTGTTCTGCAGAAAGCACTTCCACTTTTTTTTTGGTGGTGTTTGTGTGGCACATATATGTCATTTGTGAAACTCTTCAGGATGGGTGGGAAATGTTTTTATCCCTGGAAAATGTTATTAGCAAGGGTTGTTGGAGGCTTTGTAGGTATGGTGAAATGGTTGGAATGAAAGGGGTTGAGTTTGGGGGATTTTTTTCTGTTTGTTATTTGAAAGGCATTGTTCAGCTGCGTATAAGATCCATTCAAGCAGAATAAATTAGCGAAGCATCTCGCTCAGTATCTGCCTCTCACAGGCATGTTCAAGCTGCTTCAAAAAGAGACTGTTAGGAGGATTGTCAGCAAAGATCCAAAGTCTAGACCTTTGGATTGGAAAACATGTACCATAATTAAGTTAACAAATTCTAGTTGATTGCTTTAAGGACTGTTTGTGTCTCACAGACTAATCTATACGGTGAAGCAATTAGAGGAAGGAGTGGGAAGATGGAGTTACCAACAAAGCTCCAGCATGGCAATGAATCCATGGCTTATTACTAATAATAACTTATGTAGTCTGAGAACAGTCTGTGCTGGATGTCTGGAAGATCCCCAGGTGGGATCAGGATTTGTTCCTTTCCAATTGCGTGCCATATTGCACTGGATCACGTGCACAGTATCAGAAAGCATTTAGGTCAGGATGTGTTTTTACTCTTCTGTTACATATTGTAAATTTGGTCCTTCTCTTTGTGCTTTTTTGCTTCTATCTGTATCAGTAAGTCACTGAAAATGTGGTAAGGATTTATTGATTTATTCGTTTACTTATTTCTGCTCAGATTCTGACAGTGGAATCACTCACGGCCATATGGGTTATGTGTTTTCAAAGACATACACACCTACAGATGACAGCTATGGATGCCTAGCTGGCAACATCCCTGCCCTTGAATTGATGGCTCTTTATGTAGCTGCAGCCATGCATGATTATGATCATCCAGGAAGGACCAATGCCTTTTTGGTAGCAACGAGTGCTCCTCAGGTAAATAAATCTCAAGCAGTGTTGCTGTTAAGTTTGGAAGGTCTTTGGTAACAGCTTCTCCTTGTTACTACAATGATGCCTGTGGCTTCCATTGAACACAAGTCTACCAAATATTTTCAATGAGCTTATCAAAGTGACAGAAATAATCCCTTGGGGATTAACAGTAAGTCTTCATACACACCGTCACCACCTGTAGTTAGTAGAGCTGTTAAGAAAAGGTACTGATAAAATGTCTCAGTGAAGGAGAAGTTAATGCTCTGCTGACTGATAGAGAATCTGTAGCTGTGAAATAAGGGGAGAATTATTCTACCCAGTAAGGCACAGAAAGATTAAAATAAAATTAAAAAAACCCTGAATAGTTGACAGTGCACCATGCAAGTTAGTTTGTCCACGATTGTAACATATTTTCTGTTGTTCCTATAGAATATGAGCAACTGCAGTCTTTTGTGAATGTATTTTTACACAATGCATCTATTGGGGTGGGGGGTCGGGGTGTGTGGAAAATATTCTTGGTTTTATAAATGAAGAATTCAGATTCACCTGAGGTTACACAGAAGTTGCTGCCAGTGCTGGGAGTTGGATTCAGCAATTCTGAGTCACCGTTTATTGGTTTAATGATGAGATCATCTTTCCTTACTTTACATAGCTGACCTGCCTGGCTTCAGCATACCGTGCTGAAAAATATTTCTATGGACAAGGAAAGGAAAAAAGATAGCTTAATGGTGAGAAGTCAGGTAGGGATGCAGAAATTCTAGATTTACTCCCCAACTTTGTGTCCAGACTTTGTCTCTCAACAAAAGCAAGTCACCTGAACTTGCTCGGTATCAGTTTCTGTCTATAAACTGATAGTAATACTTCTCACCCTTGCAACATCTTTCTGTGATCAAGAACTTTGATACTCTGGCCAGGTAAATGCAGTTTGGTCAGGAACCAAAGACCTTTAAGCATGAAAGACCCAGATTTCTCAAATCAATCTTCCAACAAATCTTCACCATCACAACATTTCAGATGTCTGCTATTAGTCCTGCCAAAATCACATCTTCAGACTTCAAGAAGTTCCTTTAAAGAAAAAACAACAAACCCAAACATATCAACCAAATCTGAACCTCCCTCATGTACCCATCCCCACATCATTCTCATTTCTGCATTGCAGTGTTTCATTTGCTAAGAGGTTTCTCAGCTTTCAGCTACCCAAATTATTTTCACAGGCAGTGCTGTACAACGACCGCTCTGTCCTGGAGAACCACCACGCCGCTGCTGCCTGGAACCTTTTCATGTCAAGGCCAGAGTACAACTTCCTGGTCAACCTCGACCACGTGGAGTTCAAGCATTTCCGCTTCCTTGTCATTGAGGCAATTTTAGCTACTGACCTGAAGAAACACTTTGATTTTGTTGCCAAATTCAATGCCAAGGTAAGAAGATGCATTTGGGTTTCTGATGGATGGTCAGAAAAGATTGTGGGGCTTGGTAGCATGACAGGGAAAAGGCTAGAAATGCTGCTGTCTTGCTCTTTCTTCTGAATGTCCTTTTGGCTGCTGTAAAACATTCTTTTGAATAGTAATCTTGCTCTTCTGTTATTTTTTACTTATTTAAATTTAATGGCACAGCTTCTTTTCTTATATATGTTTAGTTTTTTCAGAAACTGGTTTAAGGATAAGGATATTATAGACTACTTAAATGCACATCCCACTTACTTTTCAATGTTGTTTTCTTGTTCACTGTCACTTTAGATCTATTAGCAAAGCACTCAGGGGAAAAAAATCAAAGCTGTTCCCAAGTTTCCATAATGGCTAAATATTTATTGTGAATTTTTGTATTGGTTTAATCATACTGTTATATTATCAAAGCGTAGAAATCATAACAATTTTGAAATTCTAATTTCAAATGCAATGACAGCTTGATCTTTCTTTCCTACTTTGTTTCAAATGGGTAAACCCCAGATAAAGATCACTGAAGGAAGATCTTTCATGCACGCTTCATTCAGTGAGTATAAAATCGCAACCCTGGGAAACTGTTCTTGAAAATTATTTTACAGTTTTAACCTAACTTATTGGAAATCGCCACCTATCAAGTTACTTTAGTAAACTCCATCATCCATCAAAGCTGTTGGCTTGTTACCTAGATGATACCTACCTTTAGAGCTGGCACTGCCCTTGTGTTCCTTACAAGAAACACACTGAGCAGTGTGTTTCTCATCCAGGACTAGGACCTTCTAGCTGTTCGGGAGACAGATAAAATGTTTCCTTGTGGTATTGCTTAGGATCAACCTGTATCCTGAAATTTTGAAGCCTCCAGCTTTTTCCATTTCCCTGTTACGTCTCTCTTTGTTGGCTTTAAGAAGCTGTAAAGAAAGGCCTTAAATCATGGTAGGGTAGATGGCAAACTGATCTGTAGATCCATAAAAGTCTGAACAATTTTTACACCCCTGCTAGTCACGTCCCAAAACCTCCTGTAATATCAGGGTGGTCTCTTTAGGTCTTAATTTTAAAGTCTGGGATCATTTGCACTGGCCTAATTTCCCGGTAAAGTATTGAACAGTATTGGCAGATTCTCATCTATCAGGGTATGATGAAAATAAAGTACAGGAAACCTAGGCTGTCTGAATACATCCTTTGAATTTGACAGTTTGGACCAAAACCTTGACTTCTGTGAACATAAGTATGGAATGAAAAAAGACAGAACCAATGATTACTGTGGCTTTGTCACAGAGATTAACTGTCTTTGCTGTGGAAGAGGACAAGCTTGACCAAAGTACTAGGCATAAATTGTGGATATTGAAAACTAAATTTGTCTTAAATTTATCAGGCTGGACAACGGTAGGTGTAACTACTGCTGTAGCCAAGCAAGGTGATGCCTGAGACACTGCAGATAAATAGAACAGTCTGATGTTTCACATCCTGCCAGCTCACTATAGATTTGTAAGGACATCTCTTATCCTCCTTCTCTCTCCTTATTGCTTGAATAGCCAAACGGTCATGCATGGAATAAAAAGTGGGGGAGAACTAGTGCTTGCAGCTGAACCTGGTTTTCCCAGAGTAATCACTGCCTTAAAAAGATATCATTTATGTTTGGTTGGCAAAAACTCTTTTGTACCAGTGTGGTCTCAGAGAGCAGACCTTACATGTTTGTATATGGGTGGAGGGTGCTGTAACTGATAAAATTAGCTCTAAATGATCACATTATTGATTGGGTTGCTCAAATGTAGTTTAGTATATTAAGGCTCCAAACAGAGAGACCCTTCTGTACCAAAGTCAGCGTAAACACATCCTCCTACCAGAAAACTTGCAGTCTGGAAAGTACCAACAAGAAATAATGAAGGAAGCTAACTGTCCAACACTTTGATGATATCAGTGCATTGGAGCACTTACTGTTCTCTGACATTAGTTATGTTGGATCATGTACACCAAAACCGAAGACCTCACCATGTGGGCCCACTGCTGTATGGGGTAGGGGACCTGCTGATAGAGGACATGGAAGCTTCAACTAGTCATAGCACAACAGTTTTCTATCCATTTTCAACTATTGCAAGCTTGACAATTAAAGCTGTGTTTCAAGGAGGGATTTGGATTCTGAAAATTAAGTGAACAGTAGAAGACAGCCCCTGCCACACTAGGAGATATTCTAGGAGAAAAGGCTGAGATGGGGAAATGTGACTAATGGCAGTGAAGGTTGGTATTGCTGACTGTTTGGAGATGTTAAAGGCTGAAGCCCTCAATGCTTTCTCAGCCTCAGTCATGGCTAGGACCTGTCTTCAGGAATCCTAGGCCCCTGAGGCATGAGAGAAAGTCTGAAGTGGTGAATACTTATGGCATCAGGTTAGGGAACACTTAAACAAACTAGACATACACAAGTCCGTGGGACCTGATGGGATGCAGCTATGTGTATAAACACCTGATAGGGAGAGTAAAGCAGATGGAGCCAGACTTTTGTCAGTGGTATCCAGTGACAAGACAAGCGACGATGGACACAAGCTGAAGTACAGGAATCCCCGTTTAGAAATAAGAAAGGACGTGTTTACTGTGATGGAGGTTGTACATTGGAAGAGGTTGCCCAGAAAGGTTGTGGAGTTTCTCTCCTTTGAGATACTCAAAACCAAACTGGACACGATCCTGAGCAGCCTGCTCTAGCTGGCCCTGCCTTGAGCAGGGACGTTGGACTAGATGATCTCCAAAGGTGCCTTCCAACCTCAACCTTTCTGTGATTCTTTGAAGTGATGCTTTTATTTTTTATTTAGATAGTATATATCACTTTTTATTGTGGGAAGTATGGGAAAAATAAAGAAGAGGAAAAAGATAGGGAATATTTTCAGACATACTTAGGTCAAATAAGGAAATAAGCTTGTTACATGTGTCTTCACACTGCAATTAAATCAGCATGGCATTTGATGGTAGTTTATCTTTGTACACCAGGTAGGTAGTAACTTCTTGAAAAATGTCTTGAAAAGACTGCATTTGTTTGTTTTCCTAGCAAATGCTTTCAAACTGGCACATCATCTGTTAAATACTAATTTCTCATAATTTATCTCAATGTTCATTGTTTTTCACTTATTTTTCCTTTTCCATATTGCTCTACAGCTAATTGTAAATTCCAACCTTGGGTTTGCTTACACTTGTGATTTTGTTAAAGAGCTGAATATACTGTAAGCTATCCCAGGGCAGAACCTCCTCTGTGGATGCATCTTTTTACCCAGGATTACTGTCATGGTTTTCCTTTTTCTGTCTACTTAGGTGAATGATGATGTTGGCATTGACTGGACTAATGAGAACGACCGCTTACTCGTTTGCCAAATGTGCATCAAACTGGCCGACATAAACGGGCCTGCGAAATGCAAAGATTTGCATCTGCAGTGGACAGAAGGCATTGTCAATGAGTTTTATGAACAGGTAAATAAATGCATGTCCAAAGTGGTATCTGCTGGTTGCATGCTGGTACTGGTGATGAGTGAAAATCATAGAGATTAGGGATGAAGGGGGTGGCTAGAGTTACACTAGTTCGTCCTTTTGCTGGATCAGTGAAAGTATATTTGTCACTGAAGCTCTGATGTGTTTGCAAACACTTTTGATGATGGGGTTTCTATAGGCTTAACTGTTCCAGTCTGATGCTATCTCTACAGTGGACATGACAAACAAGTGTTTTCTTCTCCCTTTCAGTCTTCTTTAGCGCCAACTATCTTTTCATCCTTCCTTCTATGTCTTTTCAAGACATAGCTGGTTCTCATTGCTCTCCTCGGCAGTCACTCCCGGTGGCTCACACTTTTATTGACATGTGGTTTGCAAAACTGGACACAACATCCTTGTTGGAATGATCTAAACAGAGCAGAGGAATTATTTTAACTTCCCTCCGGGCCACGTCTCTGTTCACAGACACAGAACCTTTTTGTACTGAGCACGACTGTAACATTGACTTTCAGTTTATCACAGACTAAACATAATCTGCTTCCTACGCGTTGATCCTGACGCATACTTTATTTTTTTTTAAGACAACACTTCCAGCTTTCAGAAGGTTTGTCAGTACAACTGCACTAATTATGCAGGGCTCAGCTGATGGTAGCATGAGGAAGGAGGACAGCCACAGATTGACTTACAAAGACCTGGGAATACAGCCAGGCACTGGTCCTCTCCTGCCAGGTGTAAAGGAGCCCTTAATTGAACCCTTTCTCATTATAAGCTATTTAGCCCTGCTGAGTGCAAGGGACAGAGTTGTTCCCACACTATTCCTCTGTTTCCCGAGTGGGAACATATTTTGAATGTGCTGGTTAGACTAAACTCCACATCCTGTCTTTTTGAGAGGAAGCAAGCAGGCTAAATCACTGAACCAGACACCCCACAGACTTCTCGAGGAGACTGTGCAGTAACTTGAAGTCTAATCCCTTTTAAAGCCTTTTCACCTTCCTTTAAATTTACTGTATTACAGTTTGGAAAAAAAAATAGGATTTTCTGCTACTGCTACCTTCTGGAGTATGTAAAGAAATGGGAAAAGGGACAAAAATAAGACATTGACCTGAAGCTCCTTCATTTATTTCAGACCTTCTGAGAAAAAGAAAGAACAATGACCCTTACATATACAGTTGGTTCCATTTCTCTTTTTGTTTTTTCTTAACGAAAGAGAGCGAGTCCTGCAACAGCCATGGTCAACCTTCATCTCCCAGATTTTCTTTCAGGATATGTTTTTCTACATGTTTGTCTGTTTTCATTGCAAATCTCCCAACAAATTGTACTTCACTTAACTCTGGTGATGATCATAGCTTTTGAGGGTGACTACTGCATGCAGACAAAACCTGTTAATCGCATATTTATATATATATATATATGACATGACTCTCCTTTGATCCGACATGACTAGTGTCAGAGGGCAGTAAGTGCTCCAATACATTAATATCTTCAAAGTGTTGGATAGTGAGCTCTGAATCAAGATTGGGAGCAACACGTGTGGGAGGATACTGTGTTATCTGTTCCACAGTAGGAATCTGGGTTATTTTCTATCAGTCAGAAAGGTGTGCTACTAATGTTTTCATGCTCTTGGAAGCTGCTTCAAAGGACTGTTGGAGATTATTTTTCTTATACTCTTGTGATTAAAAAAACACACATTTGAGATTTATCCTCTCTGCAAAATTTTATTCAGAATAACACGTTATCTTTGTTAATGGCATTCCTTTTGGCATGGGGATTGTGAGCAAATGTATTGAACTCTTGACTTGCAAATTCCAAGAGGTCAGGTAGTCAGTAGGATGTTAGGGGGTGTGGGGCTTGGTTTTTGTTTTAATAGAAGATGTGTATTCATTGCATTGAGAAATCAGTACATCCCAGTGGGCTTTTTGTTTTGTTTTTGCATGGCATGAGTTGCCATGCTGATAGGATACTGATGGGATTGAAAACAGGGAGCGTTTCCTTCCTAGGACTTACTTGTGGCATTAGGAGGATAAGCTAGGTTAAATCTGATTTTCTTGAAGATAATATGCTATGAGAGGTATATCAAACCACCTTCACAATGCTTTTGATCTTCATATTTTTTTCTGAGAAGGGAAATATGGGAAGTTTGAATTTCCCTAGAATTGTTATCAAAAAGCATACATATGTACATTCAACCTACGCTGTGAAAATAATTAAATATCTTTCTTTTAATAAACACAAATTCATTTGAAGAATTTAACTCCTGTATAAATATAAAACTCCTCATTAAAAATGTGTTGCATAGAAACATTCAAAATCCTGTGTCATATTGTTACAGTGTGTTTCTTTTTCTTCCCTCCACATGTTCAGCATTCTTATTTGAAGACAGGTTAGACATATATTAAAAAAAAAATAATCAAAAAATACACTCCAGGCTGTTTCACATAATAGATCATGTTTAACGGAACATGAAAGAAGTACTTGTAAACATTTCAGTAGTCAGCTTTCTTCGCACTACTGACAGCTCACAACCAGGAAATCTCGGATGTGTTATTGGAAAGAGCGAGCTGCCACCTCTTCCTTGGCAATTTGCTTCCTATTTCAAGAATGGCTGGCATGTTTCAGTGTTTTGTTTACACTAATATTTTGTGTTTAATGATCGAAGGTAACATTTTGGGGTAGGTTGTTATAAAAGTGACAAAACAAAAAACAAGGAAATGAGACATTTGTCATACATACTTCAAAATTTAACTCTCAGTTTTGGCCTGTATCTGTTGCCCAGATACATTGTCCATGACTTTTGGAAAATTTAAGTTACAAGGAGATAAATTTGAGCAATCTGTGATGTAATGGAAACTGAAAATGTCTCTCCGAATTCTCATGTATATTATCAAATATAGATCTCCGTATTGTATTGAAACATTTATTTGCAAATCAGACTCCATTAGGGGGATTAGATTTTTCTCCAGTCTTGACATGTCTACTCAGCTGAAAACTCACTGATATCACCAGAAGCTTTGCTGTGATAGGGGTGAGTGAGTATATCAGACTTGGTTCTGCAAGGAGGTTTTACCTTCTACAACATGAGAGGAGGGAGAAAAAAAGTCTTGCTATACCTCCCCACTTCCTTTTCTCCCCAAGAAAAGCTAGCAAAAAGCTTTATGGGGGAGCAGTTTACTGCTTCTGAGTAGCCCCTGCTTTCATAGGGGTCATTCCAGTTGTCCCAGGAAACAAATACTTATGGCCCAAAGCCAAGAGGACCTCTCCATATTATATATAGTAAGGACAAAATCAATAAGAAAACTAGTTCAATGAGATGGCCCTTGCTTGTAGAAGTTCAGTCAACTTTCAGATTTTCACACTCACAATGTACAGTACAGGACAAGGACAGTGGGCATAATTTTGCACAGTCATCAGCTGGCATCCTTGTTAAATTCACACTATCAGTACTGGGTCCTCTTACAAGGAAGAGCTCTAACTTTGATTAACCATTGTACATGATGGCACTGTAGTAATGTCATGCTGGCGTGCTATGGAAGTGGCACTGGAGTTTAATTATTTTTCTTTCATCATTTTTAATTGGTTTGATGTGCATTACTCCTTTTCGTGACATGGTTTTGTTTCATTTACTTCAGAGAAATTACTGCTCTTTTTTGTCTCCAGGGTGATGAAGAGGCTAGCCTGGGCTTGCCAATCAGTCCTTTCATGGATCGCTCTGCTCCTCAGCTGGCACACCTCCAGGAGTCTTTCATCACTCACATTGTGGGACCACTATGTAACTCCTATGACTCAGCGGGGCTGATGCCAGGAAAATGGATAGAAGATAGTGATGAATCAGGAGACACTGATGAGCACGAAGAAGAAGAAGAAACAGCAGAAATGGAAACTTGTGAAAATGCTGAATCCAGTAAGTTGTTCACACTGATATTTTTCAACAGAGCAAGTTCCATATTGTGACCAAAAGAAGCAACCATATTGTAAAAGCATAGAGAGCTTGAGCTGGTCAGTTTCAACATGGGCCTCTCCAGAGTTAGGGTGATTCAGTGCTGTCCTTGGTGAAACTGGCATGTAGCCAGTTGTGTTGGTAATGGAGAAGCTCTGTGCTTTCATGACTGATATGCATTGCTCTTCATATCTAATACTCATTTCTGCCTTCAGTAGAAGTTTCTGGTGGTGGATCACCCATCTGTGCGTGAGGGCTTTTTAGATTATTTCAGCACTGGTGTTAGTAGACTGCAGCAATATCAGCTGAAGAGAGGATGGTTGGGAGAAGATTTTTCAAGGAAAGCACTCATTGTTTCCAAGAGTTAGCATGATGGACAGGAGTACATTGAATGCTAACAATGTTCATTCTATTGAATGAGGCTCTGAGATGCTGATGTGGTAAAAGAGTTTTTAGCAATGGAATTATTTTAGTGCACATCTCTTCAAGATGATGTGTGGAGGAGGATGGGAAGAGAATCGGCACTGAGCATTGCTGTGTTGTTTGCTGGGAGCTGCGTCACTTGGCCCTTCTGGCTGATCAGTAACTAACGCTGATGATCTCCTGCCTCTCCTCCAGGAGGACAACAGTGCCAACATTTGTCATACTGAGAGGAAAATGTTATACCTTGGAAAGGGATCTCAGGAACAAGTTGGAAGTGATTGGAAATGTTTTTTAAGATGAAAGGTTGCAACTGTAGATCTGTTTCTTTTACCACTTTAATCCTGCATGTGTTACCTTTTCCTCCCTTTCATGTACTTCCTCCCTCTGCATTCCCTATTACTGATCTCTTTATTTCCTTCCTCCAGGTCATCTTTCTCTCCTTTCCCTATATATAATTCTTCTAGAAAGCATCAGCCTTCAGTGTGTAGTGAAATACTGATCCATAGCTTTTTCTCTTATCGGTCTCACTTTTTCTGTTCTTTCCCACACACTTTCATGCCCTGCTGAGTATCATCCCTAATTTTCTGTTGAGAAAGCTAAAAAGCAGAAAGATTTGATGATTGCAGTAAGTCACATAAGGATGGGGAACAAAAATCTACGTCTCCTGATGTGCAGAATTGACCTTTTATCTCTAGTTAGTTCCAGGGTTATACAGTTGGTATTTAAGAAATCATTGCTGTTGCTCTCACACATACTCTTGTACGTGTTTTGAGTTTAGCAGGCTTACATGCACAAAGTTGTTGGGAACAGCAAACATTACTTAATGTAGCACACACAGACAGGTTTATTTTAGCACCTTGTGATCTATCAGCTCTGTAATAGTAGGCAGAGCCACATTTCTGTGGCAGATTGGCATTTATGGAATTGCCTATCAGGGGGAAAGCGTATGTGATTGGTAACCAACATAGACCCCCAAAGCCTGAAACTGATATTGCTGTATTAAAAAGAAAGATGAAGGATGCTCTGTTATCCATTGGAGTGTTTAGCCTTACTTTGAAATCCTTAGTTTCCTTTCACCTCATTGCTGTGCTTTCACCTCATTCCTGTATTCACTTGTCTTCTGTGTCACTGCTAGTCAAGTCCAACAGTGCCGCTTTCAGGTTAAAGGCACAGACCATTATTAAACCCTTGTCACATTGAAAACAGACAATTTTTTCGTTCTCTTCTGCTTAGTTTTTCACATTCTACTCCACAACAGTACTTTACTATTCGACCTGGTGCTTTTAGGCTCTTTATTTTTTTTCAAAACCTTAAAAATGAATGTATCAGAAGTTTTGAAAGAGCCAAATTCTTCCTACCTTTCTTACCAAATATGAGGTGCTTATCTCCTCTATCATGCTAACGTGTTAACAAACTGGTTTTTTTCCAGTTCCCTAAGTTCTATGTGACTGTGTGGATCTGAATCAGGCATTTACAGCATCTTTGGTGTCAATATGGGGGTCTTACAGGTTGTTAGAAATGTGTACCTATAATCAACACAATTTTGGATGTTCTAAACTTTTTCAGTGAAATAAAATGAAAAGTGGAGGTGTCAGATGCATAGATACTAAGAGTTGTGTAGATGTTAGTGAAGATCTTTTTCTTGATGGAAATGCCTTTTAGGAATTGGAAATGGAAATTGGAAATATAATTGTGGCAGAAAACACTTCACCTAGGTCCTGATAGTTCAGTGAAGCAGTTGAGATAAATTTAAGAGTTCTAAAACCTTAAGGTAGCTTAAAATAGGTTTTATTATTTAACAGGAGCATGTAATTCCCCCAGAGTTCTGATGCAAATACACAAATTAAACAAGCTCAGTCTTCAGTAATTCAGACAAATTTTAACACTGCAGCAAGTGCTTGCTGTTGTCTGCAGAGAACAGCGAGATGTGGGGTCACCCAGGAAACCCAGGAGAGAATGTCCTGCTGCAGCATTGGCAGGGTAGGGGCTTCTTATTAGGGCTAAACCTGAAGGTTTCCTACAGGGAACCAAGGGCTTTCTAATGAAGGATTGAGTTGGATTTGGTCTGTGCTCAGTGAAAAGCTCTTTGTTTCCAGTTCAAAAGCTTGAAGGGCTAAACGTTTTGGGTCCTGACACAGACATACTTTAGGCAACCTGCAAATACTAATCCACGCAAATTTATTTGGTACAAAACATTCCTCTACGTCACCTTCTTAAAAAAAAAAAATAAAAATAAATCAGCAGTTGTCTTTGGAGGGGTTATTATTTCAGTTCTGTGACTGCCATTGTCACTGTTAATGACCAGGGAAAATTGTCAAGCTTTGTACTATTAAGGAGTTAACAATCTGTGTTGGACCGACTATATTGACACAGGGAAAAAAAAAAACCACACTTCAGGCAGCAAAACACTTGTAGGGCAGCTGTGTCAGGAGCCATGAGAACTACCAGTGGCAAAAATATTTTATAGGTTAAAAACAGGGGACTAATGCTTCAAAACCAAGGACAAGCGAGCTCCCTGATAGTATTTGGCTATATGAATGCTTTTTCAGTGGTCAGATTCCATTGCCAAAGCAATATCATGCAAAGGCTTCAAGTTCATCTCCACTGTGATGGTGGAGAGGTAAATCTCTGACTTTGAAAAGAGAATATAGGAATGGCTTCCCTCCTTTGATTACTAATGGTTGCTTATTCATTATCAATCAGCAGGGTTCCACTGGGGGCAGGGGGTGGGCACAGTGTTTAAAGTGTGTGTTATGGAGTAGATTGGTCAGAGTCTTTAAGTACTCGATGTAAAAAAAATGAGCAGAAACAGGTCAGCAACATGTTTTATGCATAATCATGCAAGTCTCTGTGAGCTGCATAGTCAGGGACAGCATGCAGCTTATAGTAGGATGAAGCTGGGGCTCAAACTGTGCAGGGAAGCAATTTGCTTTCCTGGAGGTCTGGGGAGGCACAGCTTTCTGAGTTTTAAGGCTGTTTAAGTTTGTGGTTTTAAAAACCTGTTGGTGCAGTTCTTACATGTCGTAGTGCACCCTGTCTGCTTCCTATACCTTCAGTCCCTTTTCCTTCTTCTCTCACAGAAAACAGTACATTAATGTCACATGGTATTTTGCAGGGAAGAAGTTCAAGAGGAAAATCTACTGTCAGATCACTCAGCACCTGCTTCAGAACCATAAAATGTGGAAGAAGGTAATTGAGGACGAGGAGAGGTTAGCTGGGACAGAGAAGCAAGGTGCGGAGCAATCCACGCTGCACCCATCTTCAGAACAAATCCAGGCCATCAGGGAAGAGGAGGAAGAGAAAGCGAAGCCCAAGGAGGATGAAGAGGAGAATACAACTGTAGAACAGAACCAATGACAATATTTACAGCAGTATTTTAAGACAGATTGACTCGTGCACAGACTCTTTCTCAAGCCAGCACAGCATTTAGACACAACACTGTAGAAGTATGGGATAATGCGCCTACAGCTGTTTCATTTGTTTCTCTCTCCTTTTTATGGTGAGGTACATTGTTTAAACTCCTATGCTCAAGGAAGCTTTCACACTGCGACACCGGCTTTTACAGACTTTCTTTAAAGAGATTTGGGGGTGGGTGGAATTATATAAATATATATATATATATATATATATAGCCAGGGTTATTGGCTGCGCACTTCAGCAAAATACATTTAATGATATATTATGGTCACTGTGATATTTACAGAAGAAAGTTATCTAAAGAAATGCTGCTTCTAAAGCACATTTGCAGTTAACAGTAAGGTACCAGTTAAGTAGCTTTTGCTCTGAATGCTGAAGGATAAAAGTTCCAAAGCTTTATATGAATGCTGATACATCCTGCCAAGATATATGTGTGCGTGAGGGGGTGTTTGCGAGTGTGAGTGAGTGAGTGAGTGAGTAGGGTAATGTAGCATAGTTTGAGTTCTTACTACACTAGCTGTAGCGTGTGTCCCAATACACACCAACAAAAAGAAGGCCTGAATCTTAGAGAATTTGTGCCTGCAGGGAACTAGAGACCATTTTGAGGAGCTTTGCGTTCCCCATAGCCCTCCGAGTCCCAGTTTGTGCTCTGGCTGCTGGCAGCAGCCTTTCAGCAGGGACTACGGTGGCCAGGGCTGGTGGCCTGGCCCCATCTGGCTGCGCGGGCTCCCCTGCCTCTTCCTCCTCCTCTGCACTTCCCAGACTGCTGGCGAAAGGGATGTGCCAGGAAATTAATTTTCCAAAGGGGGTTATGAGGGACTGTGTGGCATGCTGGTCTGTTCCCCTTGAGACGACCCGGCCCTCTGTATCCTTCTGAGTGCGTGAGCGGCTGCGTGGGGCAGTGTGTGTGTGTGTGTGTGCTTGGGCAGGAGAGAACAGAGAGCAGATGTGTGTATGTACTGGGGAAACAGAGGCACGCTGTCACCTTCCTCCCCTAGCCTTATGCCTCCCTGCATCAGTGGCCAAATATATCATTTAAGAACGAAGCTAAACTCCGACTCTTGAGAGCAAAAGAAGGGGAGTGTGGGGGCCGTGCCCTTCCTCAATCAAAGGCAAATGGTGCATTAGGAGCAGCGTGGGGGACAGGTGCCAGTCCTGCCTCGGCTGGACACTCCTATGTCTCAGCAACCACTCACATGAGCTTCAGAGAACTTGTTTTTTTAGTGTGAGGTGCTGGATGGGAGCAGTTTGTTGCTGGCATTCTGCTTAGAAGCAGCATGTTTGATCCCACCAATATACTTTTTTTCTTTTTTCTTTTTTTTTAAAAAAAGAAAGGAAAAGATCGGGCCCATATGAAGAGCAGATCTTTTTTGTTGTTGTTGTTCTGTTTATTTGTTTTCTCTGTTGTTTATGCTGTGAGCCAAATGTCTATTTAAAAGGTTGGATATTCACTTTCAATATTTTATTTCACGATATTATATTTGTCAATGATTAGCTATCTAGATGTAAATATGGAAAAATTTTTATGGGTTCCTGTAGATAATGATCTTTAAGAAAAAAAGAAAAAGAAAAAAAGGGAAAAGTTTTTTTGTAAAGCTAATTTTTTAAAAAATAAATACAAAAACATTTTTATACAGTGTAGCCATTTTCAAACCCAACCAATAAAGTCTTGAGTAATTTGTATAGTCCCTTCTGGGAAGCTAGCAGTCTACAGGATCAAGGCTTTAAAATGTTAATACTCTTTGGGACTGGCAATGCCAACCAGTACCACACAATTTAGACTTTTGTTCCCACTCAAAGAATGATGTATGTAAAATTCAGTATCTCTCAGAAATCATTTGACTACGTATGCTTTTTATATTTTGATCCTGCAGCCCCTTGCCAAGAAGAGGATTGCTTGTGCGAGTAAGAATGCTTGTGAAAGGAAGAGTTTGTAGGAGAAGTCCTTTCTGTATTAAATTTCTGACATTGCATCCATCACTTTTTACTGTTGTTATGCATTCACCCTGTTTTATGAACCTGTTGATACCTCCCCAGAAATGTTGGAAAATATTCTCTATCAAAGCCACTGAGCGTGCGTTGTTACCATTTCAAGAGTTTCTTTTTTGCTTTGCCTTTCCGTTAAAGTGAGCTTTTGCTGGAATTTTGGTTTCTTACAGGTTGCATTTGTCTCATATCTTCCCATCCTACTCTTACCAGTAGAAAAGCTATTTGCCTTTTGACAGAGTGACTCTAGAGCGTGGCTCTGAATACATTTACCAGCAGGAAAATTTAGGAAGTGTTTTTCAATGAAATCAGAAAAGCAAAGATACAAATTGCACTATTATTTTGAAGGGAAAGGATTTAACAGAATTGATTCAAAAGAAGAAAAGATGTCTCCAAGATCTCAGCAAGTCTCCACCAGTTCCAGCTTGCACTGTTTTCACACCTCTTCGGTCACTTTGATTAATCATTTTATTTGAGATTTTCTTGTACAAGTGATATGCATACCTTATAGTATGAGAAGAATTTAATATGCCTCATTCTGTCCTTTAAAAATTAAACTTACAGAGATGCTTTAAAACATCACATCTCGAAGCATTTTTTTTCTCCATTTTCAGTGCATGATCACTGGGACTGGATTTTTTTTATATTGATTTTTATATTGCCTTTGCCGGAAGAAGGAAAAAAAGTTATTGCCAAAAATGTTAGTGGATACCCAGTTGGTAAAATTACGAAGAAGCATTCAAGAATGAGACAAAATCCTGCAAGTGGAGTTCCACATACTCCTATAAGCAGGCGTACTAGGAAAATTATCCTAAAAATCTGCCGAAATTGAAATATTATCTTTTTCCTGGTCATCATTTTTGGTTGCCATTAAGTAAAATCAGCGTCACCTTCTAATTTGTTAACCTTTCTTTCTCTATTGCCAATGCAGCTGTCGCAAGCTGTTACTGCATTGCCTTTTGTGGGTACAGTTTCACTCAGGTCTTTTACAGTGAAGGAATTGCTGACAGGCTTAAAATCAGAATGATCGTTGATTTTATCCAAATGGAAAGGAATACCAGTGAAGAAGCTAAAGTAGATGGGAGTGGTTAACTTAGAGGTGACTTTTTTTTTTTTTACACTCCAAATAGTTACTGGTAGAATCCAATTTCTGTAAGTGTCCACTCCTTGTGAATCTGATTTTCAGTCTTTGCAGTGTATTTCTGGCAGGCAATGATCAGGAAATTTCCCAAGTTGGCTTAAATATAACACAAAAGAAAGTACCAGAGACATTTTACATCAAATATATAAATACCATTTTTTTTTACTTTGCAGTTTTTTAGTAGATAATGAAGCTGATAAAGGGGGTTTTATAACAGTTTCTAGTCCAAAGAAGGCAAAGCTTTGGACCTGCAGTCGCAGCAACCTTTTGCAGGCTAGCCCTTCATGGTTTTCCACTTTTATGCAGTCCTTTGGTGCTGCAAACCCAAAAAAAACCCCACAGCCTGTGCAATATTTTTTTTTTTTTGGGGGGGGGGGGAAATTGTATTCTATCAGCAAAGTGCTCAGGTGGGATGTTTACAGTGTTGACAAGGGTTTCTGGTATATACGATATGCAAAGAGGTTTGTTAGATAGAGAAAGCAAGCCCCATTTAAACAGTGTTTTGCAGTAACAAAAAAATTATATATTTTAGTTTCCAGATCTTTAAAAACAGGAAGAGAAAGACTGAACTATTTTTTCTGATTGGATATTTTGTTTTCTCCACTGTAGTGTCACTTGGTGACTGATCCTATTCCCTTCTAGTCTAGAAGTTTGCTGTTCCCTTAAATAGGGGGCTTTTTGCAGTGCTTGCAGCTCCCAGTGCAGTCAGAAGAGCACTCTGCCCTTCACGTAGCAATCACGTATAAATCCTTTTGTTCCCATGTTCCCAGTTTGCTTGATAGTCACATGCTATTTACCATGGCATATAACTGCTCTCATTATGCTTCTGTTGCAGAAGGAACACATGGAAGTAGAGAGTGTGAAAGCCCCAAACTGTTTCTTTTATTACCTTTTCTTTTATAGGAAGAGTCTGAGACTTCAGTCTGTGACTGTGTCTAAAAGTAATAATTCCCACCATGTTTAAACTGCCACGGTTTACTGTTTATGCTCTGATTCTTGAGGGAACCTGGTGTTTCTTGATTTGTTTTGAGCTAATGTACAGAGCATGTTGATAACTCATCTCTGAAAATCATCTTGCCTCCTCCAGTAGAAAGATGGTGTTTGAGGCGATGTTGCAAGCCATGCGTCAGAAGTGAGTTGCAAGAATCTGCTAGGAAAAGGGGATTCTACTGTGCTCTTGGCAGCATTTTTGAGCTCCCTTCTTCTGTAAGTGAAATCCTTTACAGAAGGCTGGGGAAATGACTGTGTGTCACCAATGGCTGTCCCTGTGACCTTCTGCAGGCTGCTGGCTCTCATAGCAAATGACAGTCGCATGCTGGCAGCAAATAGTTCTCAAGGAAGATGTAATTTGAGGATGGATTTGTTAACAATGCAAGGATAGTTGTGCATCGGTTATTACCCTGCCATCACCTGTGAACGTCTCTCTGCATCATCATCAAGTTAAAATCCAAGATTATGATTGCTCAGGACCTTTTGAGTGGATGCATTTGGGACTTTTACCCTTAGTGTACTACTGTTAGAAGTTCTTAAGATCCTGATGGTTTGAATTTGGAAGGAAGTTAAGTCTTTAAAGGTTCAGATAGATGTTTCTAAAGTACTACTTGGCATCTAAGCAAGTTCTGTACCCAACTCCATTTTTATGCTTTCCATGCTGGACATCAAGTTCATTTGGGTTTTTTTTAAAAAGTTCTCCTAAATTTCTGTCTGCTTTTTAGATACAATTTTTATTTATTTATTTGTTATTCTGGCCCCATCTTTCTTTCTTCCTTCAGAAATGTCCCAGAAAGTAGAATGCAGTGTGAAGAATACTTGCCATCCAGATTGTGCCCCAGTCCTGGCGTGTTTGCACCCCATGCCATGCCCGTGCTGCTGAGCTGTGGGCTGAGTAGGAGTGGGGTGGCTGTTTGTTTGGATACTTGGCAACCTGAGTCCCACCAGCTTTTACTGGGACTTGGGATCTTAGAAGATTCTGTCAGTTTTCAAAATGAACCTTAGACACTTGTGAAAATTTTGCTCTAAGTATAATGCAGCAAAAGGTTTGCAGTTGGTCCCAGGTGTTAATGAAGTACTTCTGCAAAGTCTCATTAATTATCTGGTACATCCTGCTTGGTCTGTGTGGTGTGATCCTGTGCTGGTGATGGCGAGGGCTTTGCTGTTGATGAAGATGTTTGCAGGTTTGAGTCCACCCTCTCACTGAATTTCCATAGGTGCAGCCAGATGTGCCAGTTAGTGTGAGCCCAGCAAACCCAGCTGTGCCCGGGGCTGCGATCCGGAGAAGGCACCATGAGCTTGACCAGCAGATACCCCAGGGAGAAGCAGCAGCTGATTCATGTGTGGGAGAGGCAATGCAGATGTGCTGTGGTTCATTCTAGAGCTGAGCCATCTGATAGGCAGAGTGTTCAGTAGGCTGGGAAGGCAGCAATGACACTCTGTGGCTTTTCTTTCTCTGAAAGGAGGTTTTTGACTCCTGGAAAACCTGTAATTCATAAAAATGTATAATATTTGCTATTACTTTTGCGAGTACTGTTATGGTTGAGATGTTCCAGCATTATGCATTTAAGAAAGAAAGGTTTTGATTTAAGGATGACTATGAGAATTTCTTGAGCATCCCACAGCCTCATGGGTGGAAGATTATGTGGAAGCCTATGCCCAGAGCAGAGAACATACCTCTCCCAGGTCTGCTGCAGGCTGGGAGGCAGGCACGGAGGGTTGCTTGCTCTTTCCAGTCTCAGGTCTGGACATTGGCCTGAGAACTTGGGTATTCCTCAGCTGGCAGCACAGCGCTGGTGTAGTTAGTCGTTGAATTGATGGGGTTGCAGACATACAGGGAGAAAGTCAAACTGGCAATTTGTAGGAAAGAAAAAAAGGAAATTGTAGTCCAGTGTGAAACAGAGTTCATGCAAGACATTTGATTTTCCTTTTCTTTCAAAATCAAATATAATCCCACTGGAATGAAATAACCATGGAGTTTCTGGGGTTTGAATTATTGTTTGGTGTTGCAGCATTAGTCAAAATGGTGGCAGCATTAAAGAGAAGAAAATTGTTCCAATTACCTAGGGTAGGGGAATCTCTTTTTATTCTATATTTTTAGGTGAATCAACAAATAAGTGTCCAGACCTCCTGAAGAAAATGCATGTTAAGTGTTTTTGATCAGATGGGGGAATAATTGAAATTAGGTAACAGCTGTCTTAAGCAATCATTGGAAGAGATAGCAAAAAATATTGATTATTGGAGCCAAACTTTGAATTAGAGCAAAATAGCACCAGTAATTTGTGAGAACAACTTAGTATGATAAATCTTTCTTTGAATTTCATCACTTTCATTTAGCAAAAGAACATTCCTCTGGAGGTAAATCAAAGCAGGGTTTTAGCCCCTGCTGTGGTAGTTATTGAATCCCAGTGTTGGAGGGAGCAGTGCAAGAGTTATCCTCCATTTACATCCAAATTATGATTTATTCAAAGGCCGTTAGCGGGATTTTCATGGCAGGCAGGTGTTCTGTTGATAACAAATACATCACGCCTCCTCGGTAGGATGCAGATGTCACCCATGAGATCACCCACCTGAATTCTTAGGATGATACAAGGATGACACAAGCTCCTCAGGAGCCTGCGGGCAGGAGAGTGCAGATGTATTTCTGGGGAGTCCATTTTCACAAGGACAAAAGAGGGAAAAAGCTTGAGCTAGTTAGTAACACTGTGATAAAACTGAAACAACAATAAGCATTGTGCAGTTTGAAAGCTTGCCAACGTCACTTGAGGTGCATGCAAAAAATTTCCTGAGTGCTTGCACATGTAAAACTATTTGTTCTGGAAGGTGATGAGTTCAGGTAAAACCAACTGGCCTTGCCCATGTTCTGTCAAGCTGAAGGATATAGTAAACCAAGAAGAATTTTTGACCGAAGTAGTTTAATTCTCCCTTATTAAAGAAAACTTTTGCTTGGTGCTAGAGGAAGAAAAGAGAATTATAATATTTATTTCAGTTGAGCTGGTCCGTGTCAGTTGTTTCTTACTTCCAAAGCTGTGCTTGCGATATATCTGAGGTATGGAAATGGGACAACAAAGGAGACTTGTTCTGCTGTGGATGGCATGTGGGATCTGTGTGCACCAAGGAACACCACCACAGAAACCTGCAGGTGTGGCAGGTGGTGTATCCCAGCAGTGAATTAGGTGGGGAAACCCAAATATTTCTGTTTTCTGTCTGTGTGGAAACACAAGAACAAGTATAAAGGAGTTTGCCACAGCTGCAGACCATGATTTATGATTGAATTCTCTTGTCCTGATTCAAAAAAACGTAGAAGTCAGATCAAACAAGCAAAAGGGCGCGTGTGCCGTGGCCGTGGCGAGGCAGGCGTGTGTCGGCTTGCTGTTCCTCGGGCTCGCAGAGGAGCTATGCTTGTAAATGGCATGGGGTCCTGGGTGGCACGGCACAGAGGGGAGGGACTGGTGGGAGGTAAAGAACAAATGCCAGATTTCAGAGAGCTGTTGTCAAAATAGCTGGAGAAAAACCTTAGAGTAACGTAATCCAACTTTCTACCCGCCTCACTGTGGTTTGCTCCCAGCGAGGCAATGGGCTTAGATGCTCCAGTCTTCAACACAGTCTTCCTTTACTAAAGCAAACACTTACAAGTAATTAATGTGAATTAGCAATTCCTCTTTGCTTTTAAATATTTATTTAAAGGAGATGGAGTTTTTTGGGGGGGGTTTTATTGTTGTTTTTTTTCTCCTCTGACCCTAGTCATTTTGTCCCCATGCTTTGATAAAAAAAGAAAAGAAAAAAAAAAAAAAAAAGGTCTGTAGTCTGATCAGGAAGAATACAGTCAAGGGTTTGCCGTGTGTGCGCGTACTACTTTAGGTAGAAAGCCCAGGGTATGTTAAAGTTGTCTTTCTGTTTCCAAATTCCTGCCTGATTCTGGCACACAATGCAAATCTGTATTTGAATGCAAAACTTTCATTTTTTAG
The DNA here is from genome assembly GCF_000700745.2 of Antrostomus carolinensis. Taxonomy (NCBI): domain Eukaryota; kingdom Metazoa; phylum Chordata; class Aves; order Caprimulgiformes; family Caprimulgidae; genus Antrostomus; species Antrostomus carolinensis. The sequence goes on from NW_010321156.1 coordinate 134,186, forward strand.
CTGTTTGCAAACCTTAATACAGTACAGCAGATGATCTCTTAAAAAATCAAAGAGAGCATTAATAACTACTGTGTGGTGTTGATGGTGTTTTTAATATTTCAACCATGTCAGCATATATTTGGTCATTACTTCCCTGAAGTTAAGTCTTCTTTCCTTGAGTAAGCGATATAAGATGTTTGCATGATGGAAAGTAATTTAAATTAACTTTTTTAAAGGTTGTGATTCATACTGTAGGTTATGTTTGTTTAACAGATTAACATTTTCACTGATGGGTGGCAGGTTTTTGGGTTTTTTTTCTTTTTAGTGCTTTTGATAGAAGAACATCTAGGACATTTTCCAACAGAAACACATTTTGTAATCTTTGCCTCCAGTTGTGAAAGTAGTACCTTTCAAAAATAATTCTTTTCCAGTACAGTTTGGCCATCTGAGTAACAATATGCAAGTATGTATATCACATACAAGATATGACTTAAAAAAAATAATAATAATCCCATTTTGGTGAAATCAAGAAATTAATCCAGCAAGGTCAAAGTCCTTTCGGAGTGAAACTTTGGTTGTGTCGATATAATTGAAGCATTTGATCCTCTACTGATTTTCAGGCCAAATTGTACAAATTTTGCATTTTCAAATTCACTAAAGGGCAACCAAAGTTTTTTTTTTTAACTTCAGAAAACACTGAGGAATTTGGTCATCTTCCATCCTATCCTGTGAGGTTTGACTCCTGGCCTTCAACCTCAGGGCACTGTGCGTCAGACACAGTTATTTTATGATGCTCTTTCAGACTCAGCTCCAGTGGTAAGTTTCCACAATTCACCCACGTGCTTCAAAATTAATCCCTCTTGGATTTTTTTTTTTTTCTTTTTCACTTCAAAAGGTGAGCAAAAGGCTGAAGAAATGTAATTTTTATAGATTTCTATTTCAAAAAGGGGTTTGTGTACCTTTAAAATTCTTTTCAAGCAATATTTTAAAAAATAACTGCCAGCCAAAATGGCAATGCAGAAAAGTGCCACCTTGTTCAGGATTTGTACACGCCAGTTTTTAACACAGTGTTCTTTTCACTAAGTACTACATATGTTAATTTATATTTATATATTGTCAATATTGTTGTAACCAAGCTTCTCCTTTTTAAACACTTCAGGAACAAGGCCTTGTATTTTTAGGTGATTTTCATAAACAGAATAATTCTTTTCCTTTCGCTAGTATCTTGCACTCAATACATGTAGCAATACTTAATATATTCTCTTCACAAGTATTTGTTAAGTGATTTAGTTAATGGCTGATAAATGTTTTGTACAAAATAGATTCTGTACAGAAAAAAAAAAAAATCTTTTAGAAAAACATTATTTATTTTTACTGTTTTGTAAGTTAGACACTATAATGAAGCTCCTTTTTGCCAGAATTACTGGAAGTGCCTCTTGGTAAAATGTATTATACAGTAAATATGTATTCAAAATTATTAGAAATACTTGTCACAAAAATGAACAATGTGGATGTTGCAATGTGAAGACAAATGTACAACATAAATATAATTCTGTGGTATCCCGTTTGCTGTGTTTCTTTTTCCTTTATTGAACAAATTTGCTTTCAGTGCCCAGCTTTCAGTTTAAGTGCCAGACTGCAGATGACCTTTAGCCTCTTCAGACTCTAATTCAAATCCAGTAAAGCTGGTATGTATTGAATTACCATTTTATCTGCCAGCGTGGCTTGGTATGTGTTAGTGACCAATGCTCACCTTTATTTGTATCCGATTACCTGCGACTTTTACCAGCAGAATTCTGCACTTTATTTCAGATAAATCCCATGTTAAATGCTGCGTGGCTCAAATAATCTGTGGAAGGCCTCATTATAAACATCCTTCTTTAATAATGACCAGTATTTCCATCATCTATGTGCTTTTCAATCCAATTAATATGGACCATACTGCTTGACTGTGGTCTGTATTCCATGGCACTATTCAGCCATAGTAATGCAGCGTGACTAATGCTTCCAGAGAAAATGAAATGTATTACCTTAACAGTGTCTTCCTCATTAATCACAGAAGTCATCTGTTGAAGTGGGGCATCAGTAAGTGAAATCAATTTTCTTGCAATTATATTGGTAAGTATACTGTCATTCTTCAGGGAAAGGTTTTGCTATTTCATTATGTGGGCTGAGATTGACATCTAGCTACTTTTTTACTCACTGTTTATAGTTTTTAAAAAGTATCTTACAGCTGTCTAAAATTTTCCCCATTTTTTAAGTTTTATTACCTCCTTTCATCAAAGATCTGGAGACCTCTTCAGCCATTTGAAATGGCTGCATACAAATTATCTGGATCAACTGTGCATTCAGAGCCTCTTTTCCTGTAACTTAAATATTAACAGAGTTCAAAATATGGAAAAGCATAAGCCACATGTCTGGCTGTCAGTTTTGAGCTGAAGTCAGTTTATTTGTCCTCTGGCTTAAATTCTGAATGGCAAAAATGTAAGAAAATTTTGCACCAGCCAGTGATTAGGAAGATATTAGTTGGGAGCATTGCCAGTACACAAGTAAAATGTGGTTACACCTCTTCTAAGGGAACTGCTGGTCTGTCCCAAACACTTAATAACTCCCTAGCATGGAGTTATTTGATCCAGAGATTCAGAGCTGTCCACAGAAAAGCATACAACAGGAGTAACAAAGAAAAGCTCTTTC
>NW_010321156.1:136885-147231 GCF_000700745.2 Antrostomus carolinensis
TACCAAGGTAAAGAATGTACTTGTCTTTGAAAATCACCGAACTCTCTCTGGAGCTCTTCAAAGAGCAAGAGGTTCCCATGGGAAGAGATGAGCAATAAAACACGGATCAGAAGCAGTCAATCTGCTAATGAGACCACACATGAGCATGCCTCTCCTGGGGTAAAACACAAGAGGAGGCCATGACACACAGTCAGTAGCAGCTCAATTAAATGTTGCATTTTCCAGGTGTTCAAATTACTCTCAATTGCCCAGGCAAATTTACTTGCCTAAAAGCACTTAAAATGTTTCACTAAAAATAGAAATCTTGGAGAACTCTCGGCACTGTTTAGTGATGCTTTCTTTAATGTTTTGTTTTTCTTCAATTTTCTCTCAAAAATCCTGTGGAAATTGCTATTATCCCTCATGCCACCATGGACTCCCTGGATATCATCAGCGATTCATATAGGGGTAGAACAGAAAATGACTTTTGACAGTCAGATGCATGAGTTTCAGGTGCTACCCTGACTGGTGGGGTCTGTAGCTCTGGGATAGACTTCTCCCACAATCCAAGGGAGATTTTTAACCTCTCCACTCCGGGATCCCAAAAACCTGGCATGCTGAGAAGGAAACTGTCAAAGCCAGCTGCTTTGTTGAACAACTTCACAGCCAAGGGGTGATGCTAACCTTGCCTTAATTCATAAGCCATGGGAGAAAATGTGCAAGTTGAAAGTTTTACCTAAGGTTTCAATGGCTTGTGTCACACCCAATCCAGACTGGTGTTATAATCACTAAATAACCTGGGGTAGATGCAGTTGTAATGGTTTGGAAGTCTGATAGAGATAAAAGTTTGCTGCAACATCTGCTTGTCTGCAGCCGGGAAATACAAAGCAGAAGGTTCCTGTTTGATCTGCATGATGACTTCATTTCCAGTGACTGTTGTTGTTGCTGCAGGTAAATTACTTCCCCTCACAATCCTTTGCACATGTCAATTGTTTATTACTGTGCTTGCCAAAGGCATCATATTCTACAAATTCAACACCTTCCATGTAATAAACTCTGCTGTTAAGTTATTTACACCTTTCTCTTTCCACATTTCTAGCCAAAATCCTTGGATTTAAACCTAGTTCAAAGAATTTATCTGCATTACAGAAAGTGCTGGGGGATTTTATTAAGATTAATGGTATTAATCCCAAGTGGCTGGACAAATTCCAGTTTCTTTTATTACATTCTTCTAAATTAAAATTCTCCCCAAAGCTCCAGTGCGTACAAGTGCTTCCTGCCCTGAAGAGATGTGTCGTGTCACTGGATCTTGGATTCATCCTTCTTCTTCTACCTCCTCGGAGCTGAGTTTCACAGGGCCCGCTGAGATCTTTGCGAAGTGTGGTGCTATATAAGTATACATGTTACTTCTCTTCTTTTGAAAATTCTAGTCAAAAACTGGCTGGGTCCATAATTTGAGGGGGTTTTTTACTCATCATTCAGGAAGGAAAACCTCCTAGCTCTTTTACCTGATCAGATATTTTCTGCTTTCAAGGTGATCTCCAGCAATTATGCATGCTCCTATATGTTATCTCAGGCACCCAGCGTGGGGAACATACATAGAAAAGGTGGTATTGTTCTGTGGTCAAGTGAAGTAAACACTGAATTTACTGCAACTGCTATTTTTGAAAATTCCTCTTCCCGAGGTCTCATGAAAGGGGCTGAAAATCTGAATGTCATGAATAATTTGATGAGCACCTCAGGGTAATAAGACTTCTCAGAAGGACCAGTGGATATCCTAGTAACAAGTTAGCCAGGCCAAAAAAAAAAAAAAAAATAATTAGAGTTTTCTATTGCTTTTGCTGTTCTTTGATGGGAAAACTATTCTTTGAGGCTAGATCTGGAAGTCCTTTGTTGGGTAAAGAAGTACTGTCTTCAAGCCTGAAATTTTCACTGCAATCCTCGAGTGCTTCCAACAGCCAAAGTGTTTTGTTTGTCTCTGGTTCTTTGATGTGGGATGGATAACGTGAGGTTTGTTCTGACAGTGGGTTTCCTGCTTGTTCCTGTTCTTAACAAGCATGTTCTTAGGACTGGCAACAAAAAGAAGAGGAAAATTAATATCAAGAAATAATTTATCTGTAGCAATAGAAGAGTACAGCTCCAAGCAATTAAAATTATATAGGTGGTGAAAGTGGATTGCTTTATGGGTTAACTGGAAACAGCTTCACTGTATCTGCTTATTATTGACTCCAAACTGCGTATTTACCTAGGAATCACAGCAAGCAGAAATACAATTTTAAAAAAAAAAATTATAAATGTTAAATTGTACTAAAATTTAAATACTCTGAGGCATTTCTTTGAAAGCAACAGCCGCTTCCAAGCCGTCATGCTTTCTAAGTTGCCTTTATGGTGGCAGCTGCATTTCCAGACTCAACTGTGGCATGATGCTTTGAGCTTCCTGCTCTCTGGACAAGGATTCAAGAGATCTGGATCTGTAGGAGTTTTTCCTGAGGTCTGCACAGGCTTCCTGGATGACCTTCAGCAAACACGAATGATTTCAATGCCTCTCCTTCAAATGTGAGTATTACTTGCTATTTAGACAGCTCTCTTGGTCTTGTCTGCTGCATCTTAGCTCCTGCATTGAGCCTTCCAGAGGTTTAGGAGACCATTGCAGTAGGAGATCTCTGGTCCATGAGCAGTTGCTGCCATGACTGGCTCTCATTCTGTCTGAGTCATTCCAGGCACAGGAGAGTAGCTCAGGGTTGGAGTATTTACGTGCTAGCAGAACTAAAATAATAAAGCAGCATTTGTCCAAGCATTAATCTGAGTAGTTGAGGACTCATTCTATTGAGAGTTTCTATGTAGCTTTGCTTTGCAATGCAGTATTAAGACTTGGGAATGTTCTCTGTCAGACCACAGGACTTAACGTAAATTCAAATGTTAAGATGATATGGTATATAAAAATCTTATTTATACATTATTTTGTTTTCTTTTTTAAAAAGTCAATATTTTCCCTCTATCAGATAAAAACAAAAGTTTCTTTGCAGCTGTTGCCTGTGTACTCAGATTTCAGTGTGAAGTTTATCTTTACAAGCAAGCCCTTATGATTTAATAAGTCTGATGGTATATGTTTTTTTAAAAAAAAAGTCTTTTATAAAGGAAAACATTTTGTACTTCTGAACACTGGGGGATTTTTTTGAGACTTTACAAGGTTAGCATTTGATCATGAAATATGCTTGAAGAAGAAGCAGCCAGTTCCCTGGAGCTATGCTTCACAGATCTGTTGTTGTTGGATGGTTTAAAGACTGACCCACAAACCTGCTGTGGTGTTGTTCGTGTATTGATATGTCTATGAATCAAGATTACTCTTGTCACAGCTGTTCTCTGTGGCTAGACTAGGCTTTGTAAATGTAATTAATTTAACCCTGTGCTTTAGAAATGAAGGTGGTCTGGCTTCTAATTTCCTGTAACTAATACAAAGTAGGAATGCAAAGAAAATAGAAACAGACCTTGAGGAACAAGCTTTAGTCTGGTTCTTTGTCCTGTAGCTGCTTTAAAGGCTTTATTTCCATTATAGAATAAGTATATATAAGTAAGCAATTTCTTTTAGGACTATGGGAAAGCAAAACCTTTCTTGTCTAATTGATTGTCTAGCAAGCTTCCAACAAGTTTTGTGTCACTGTGCTTGGGAAGTGCTCTGCTGTGGGAGGCACTGAAGAGTGACATGCAAGAGGCATCATGTTCTGTATTGGAGCTGGTAGTGATTAGTTTTCCCTGTCTCAGTTCTTGTTAGTAAATTGGAGTAGGTGATGTACTGCACCACCTTTCCATGCGATATGCTTGGCCTTGGAGGCCTGGGACATGAATAAATTCCTACCTGGGTCAGACTTTCTTCTCTGATAGATGAACTCACTGAGTTTCAGTGAGAATCTTGTATTCATTTACTCTGAGCATCTGGAAAAGTATTGTAGAGAACATAAACACGACTGTTTCTGAGGAACTGCTATAATTAGCTCATAAAGCAAAGGATGCTCTTCTGGAAGGTATAAGAAAACATTCCATAATGGAAAATACCTCCCCCAGGGTGGTTTTGATAAAGTTTCAGTTAAGATATTATCTACACCTATAAAGAAGTCAGAGAAGGCTCTATAAAGAAATTCCAGTAAAAGCCTAACTGTGATAGAAAGCGGATGCTGTTTTACAATGAACCAAAAATCCAGGAAAGATGAGAAGATTGCAGTGAAGCTTGTGAGCCTCGTTCTTCAAAGCACTACTTCATCTTAAACTGCATAGAACCATTTTTTAGGTATTTTTCTGTAAGGGTAGAGGACCATGCCCTGGTGTTTATTAATATGATTTGTAGAATAATGGGGTCTTGGAGGGTTATGTGAAAGGGATTTATATAAAGAACATATGATTCCCTATTTTAAGGGACTGCGTGGTGAGGGCTACCAGTGGCAGAATAACTGGAGTCTGTGTCAGAAATCATTGAAGGAGACAAGGTCAGCAACAAAGATTAAAGGTCAGGCAAAACTAGTACCGATCCCGTATTGTGTAAACTCATTTTTCCTAATAATTGAAGGAAACAAGCTGGAAGCTGTTCTCTGAAAGAGGCTGAAAGAACTCATAATCACTAATTCTCCTAATCGCTAATTCCTGTGGACTATTAGGCACCCTGATATCTCTTAGAATAGGGAAAAAGAGATTTCCAAGTTTCCAAACCTGCCAAGTAAGGATATAAGACACATTAAAGTACAAAATGTGAATTATGTGCACTGTAATAAAATTCCAGCTGCATTGAGAACCAAAAATGGAGATATAATGAAGGAACGGATAATAATTTGTATTAAATCTAGGAAAGTAGAAGCCTGCTCCAAGGTGCCGTGTTTGGCACGGCACCATTTTGAGTATCAGTGAGGTTTTAGCTGCCATGGGAACACACTCTACTGGAGAGGGTGGAAAGGGGAAAGGAAGAAGAATTTCTAGTTTTAATACCTTCTCTGTTTGTATAGTTAAAGCTGACAGGTTAGCAGAAGACACAGGATTTATAGCCTCTCTCAGCTCAAGCAAGTACTCTTGGAACTACTCATGTTCTTCACCTTTACACAAACTTGCGAAGAAATGCCATTTCAGTAGCTGTGACCTTATGACAGGAAAAACTCAGGGTGCAAATGAAGTTTGTAAAATTTTCCTTTCCTTGTGACAAAGGACTCGACTGACTCTCCTATGCAATTCTGCCCTCTCCTTTAATCGGTCTTTTCATTCTGGCTTTGCGTCATGTTGACGGGGACTTTACCCTGAGGCTTTTGGGGAGCAGGGAGTATTGGGCATACAGGGAAAGACCAATGTTTGAATGGGAAAGCTTTGTGAATTACCTGTTCACCCTACATCCTATCTTCTCCCATGCACCCTTTAGGGTTTGGTTTGGGGTGGGGTTTTTTTGGTTTGTTGTTTTTTTTTTTGTTTGTTTGTTTGTTTTTGTTTGTTTTTTTTTTTGTTGGGTTTTTTTTTTTGTCTGTTCCCCCCTAAAGTCTTTAGTTTCCTGGGAATGAGCAATTAAGAAGATCAGGATTTTTTTTGTTGTTTGGGTTTTTTTTTTCCTCTCCACAAAGCTTTGTCACGTGCCCCATCAAACTTACAGCAACTTACAAAGAAAAATACACCAGGGAGAGTTTATATGCTCTTCAGGATTTCCAGCTAGAGCACCCAGCATCTTTGCTTTGCCTGTATGCCCAGTGTCCTGGAGTTGATAGGAGGGGAGAAAGGAAGAAAAAAGTGAGGAGGTGGGGGAGGAGGATGGGGAGGGAGACGAATAGCAAGTGCTCAGGCAAAACAAGAGACAAAACTAGTTCCCCCACCCCTATGCTTTTTCCTTTCTCTACCACCAGTATAAGATGCACCATCCCTAGACAGGGTAATTTCTAAGAGGTGGTTCCCCCTCCAGTTTTTCTCACTTCTAAAGTAGGACCAGCACCTGTGCGTGCATGTACAGCTATGCATAAGTGATAGAGGGAGCTTACCTACAAAAACTGGTAGGCACCATCTCTCGGGATTTCTGCTGCCAGGTAAGATTTGACATTTCTTCTTCTTCTCTTTGTTGAGTCACCTTTCAGAGCGGATGTCCTTCAGCTGGGTTCATGGGTAAATAGTCTCTGTACCAGTCTCCTGTATCCACCTATTCTAGCAAGTGCAGCTCCTACGCCTGCGAGCTGACACACAACAAAGGCATGTCTGAGGAGGCTTACTGCATAGCCGAGGAGTTTCCAGTGAGAGGAAGGACTTTTATTTTCATTGCCTGGAGTTTGAATGTGTGGAGGGATGCTCCAGGAGCTGCCTGGCAGTGTCTCAGCCTGCTGCATGCATGCTCAGGGACAGGCTCGTCCTTGGACCTGACCATCAGGCTCAGCCCCACATGTCAGCTCATGGGAGGGCAAGGGCTGCTACTGCCTGAGCTGTGTCACAGATGAGTTATCGGGTGTGCTTTTGGTGCTGTAGAAAGTAGAGCCACCAGAGAAGGCTCTTGCACCCCATCCAGCTGGAGCCAGGTACTCGAGGAGGGGTCAGAGCCCCAGCTGTGCCCTGTGACAGGCAGGGAGAAGGTGTGAGCATGGCCAGCAGCTGTCCTCAGGCAGATCACCACCTGCCTGGTCTTACTCATTTGTCCTAAGTGTGTTGAAGTTTTTAAGGATCCCTTTGCTTCATGGCACTCGCTTCAGTGTCTTTCCCTCCTGCCACAACCATTGGTGATCAAATTCTGCCCGCTATTTATATCAGTACTCCCACAAAAGGCAATTTATGGTGGAACTTGCTTGGTTTGATTCTTCTATCATGTTCTTCCTTCCTTTAGCTTCACGGAGACTAAAATATCTCTGGTTTTGATGGCTCCTGCTTTAGTCCTGTCCAAAAGAATCTCTGCTCTGTGCATCTATTTTGGGGATGATAGTACAGAATACATTAACAGAATTAGACTCTGTTTTCACTTATATACCTACTCTACCTTCATTGTCATAGATCAGAGCAGCTTTTTTAGGACACAAAACTACCTTATACAGTGCTTTCTTCCACGGTTTGCTTGCTTAATATTACAAAAGGTGCTTGTCAATATTACAAAAGGCATTTAGAAGAACTAATCCATGGAAACTCCATTCAGAGATCCTTGAAGATATCAGAGCACTCTGCAAGCTTCAGAAGATGCTACCTGTAATTAGGAAATGCTGCTTAGATGGTATTTAGTCGAAGGAAGAGAAAATGCATTGTCTAGGTATACACATTTAAATCTTTATGCTTTGGTACACATGGGGGTTTTTTTCTCCCCATATGGTTATTTGCTTACGTAAGAGCTGAGTATCTTTATTGTCAGAAAACCCACATTTTGGAAGATTGTGTGCAGGTTTAATAATAACGACTGATAAAACCAATGATTGTCTTTTTATCATTGCAAGTGTTCTGTGGTGAAGGTACATGCCTAAAACAACAAGCAAATCTAAACCTTAATCTTGTGCCAAGGTAATTGTTGCTCGGGTCTTATTTTTAAACTGTTAGTGAATAGACACAATGCACTTTACCCATATAATAATAGCCTTTCAGTTACGAGTCAGTCTTCCAATAGATCTAGCTGTAAGAAATTTGTGTGTGTATGTGCACATGCATCGAAGCACAGACACTTCTGCTGTCATACGTGTGTTAGATCACATCAAGAATGCATGATTACATACATCTCAACTACGTGCACGCACACACACGTATATACAGGGACAGATGCGCCAAGGCTGCTAGATACAGAAGGCTTGAATTTAGCACTGTGAACATGAGAGGGTTGAATGTGACCCAGAGTGTTTCAGAAGCAATGAGGTGACTGAATTTACATTGTTTTTTCAAAGCACAGGGTAGAAAATAGAGAACAAACCCAACCTTTCTTAAACAAGCGGAGTGACGATTATTTTATGTTGTCAGCCCAACTGGTCCAGTAACCTGACCTCAGTGAAATGTGCCACTACTTAGGATTACGTTTTGCTGGCATTTCTGCCACATCGGGGAAGGAAGAGCTGACACAGGCAGTCTGTCCTCAAGTTTCATGGCACTGAAGAAATAAATATGTTATCCAAGATATGGCTAAAACCCAAGGCTGTCACTATACCCAAGTCAATAACAGACCATCTTTACCAGCCAGGCATCAGCTTTGATGAAAACAGAACTATCTCTGACCTTCCAGTGCAGTTGACAGTGTATTACAAATACTGCCTGAACAATACCAATGGCACCAGAAAGTATGTGAGTGGCATAGAGCAAGTTTGTGATGAGAGTGAAACACTCTGGTTGCACAAAAGAGGAAGGATTAAAGCTAATATTGTGTTGGGTTGTGGTCCCACTGGGCTCACTGCTCTGCTCTCTGTCTTGTGTTAAGAATTTCCCTCAGAGGCATTGTCAGGGCAACTGAATTGATGCTCTGAGAGATATGGTTGCAGGTTGCTCTGGGCCAGAAAACTACTGACCACCTTGAAGCCGTGCTGCAGGAACAACTGGGGATATATTAAAGCCTGTAAAACCGTCAGTCCTTCCTAGCACACTTCCATTTGACATCCAGAGTCAGATAATAAATGGTAATAATTTTTATGTTGTAATAATTTTTTTATACTGCTGAGTATAAGTTTTGTTTAAGTACCGCTGTCCATTTGAGAATTGTGCCAACTCAATATGTGTGGCATGAACTTGTCAAGCATCAGTGTGTCATTCACATTCCATTCCCACACCTCCACAGCTTTTTTTTTTTGTTTTTTTTTTGTTTGTTTGTTTGTTTTTTTTAGTTAACGCTGCATATGGGGTGCAGTGGAGGAGACTGTGCAGGCTTCCTGCTCCTCTGCTGCACCTTCTCTAGTTGGGTGTTGCTTTGCTCAGAGATACAGACAATTCACTTAGCTGATTTTGGGATATTTTCCTTTTTCAATTTTTCTTTTCATTGCAAGATTGCTGTAGTAGTAATAGGCAGTAATAAGCAGAACATTTCAAACCTTAAGCTAAAGGCTGTCTGCTGTGCTTACATGGCAGCATGCCTTATGCAAGTGTCATGCCCATGCTCACAGGTTTGAATGAATTCATCCTCAGGTGAGTGCTGTGAGGTACGTGCTGTCATTCCCTATTGTACAAGTTCAGAAGTTGAGCATAAAGTGACGATGTGACTTTCCCCAAGATCGTGAGAAAGTCAGAAGCAGAGCAGGATAGGTTATAATTTTTGTACAGAAAGCACAAACCATCCTTAGTTCGTTATTGTTGTCTTAAAAAAACCTCTATACTCATTAGTGCTGACAAGAAAATACATTAGAGTCCCTGTCAGGGCAGTGTCAAATGCAACTATATATCTCATACATAGTCAGTAGCTCTTATTTAATCTGATGTGATGGAGAGATCTCAGTGAAAACACTGGTACCACAGCCACAGTCTTTTGCCTCATCTGCAACAGAGCCTGGGCAAGTATTTGCATGAGTAAATCTCATCATCCAGATGTATTTTTGTTATTTTCATTTACATTTCTGGAAACACAGGTACCTACTGCACAAACCCTTGGGAAGCCATGAAAACACATGTATGTACATGTATGTACATACATAAAACCATATATATTTTTTACTGTGTCTTTAGACAAACATAAGAGGAACTTCTCCTGTTTGTATTTTCAGCCAGCAGTTCTATAAAACATAGTGCTGCTTAAAAGTGAACACAGAAGCTGATTTAATAAATATTTTCAGATCTGATTTAGAGATTGAAATTAAGAACAAAGTACTGCAGTATGTAAGTAGAGATTTAAGAATTACTGATATCTTTTGTTCTCAAAGTGCAGTATTTAGGTTTTCTTTACTTCTTTGTGTTTACCTGCAAAGAAGCAAATTCACATTTTCCGTGTAACAATTGACCACTGAGCCCTAAGACTATCTAAAATAGTAAAGGGAACTAAACCTCTTTATTATTGTGTAACTCATTAGCTGACATCAGACGATTAGAGCTAATGTTTCAATCTAAAACAATTCAAGTCCCTCATTAACGGGGCTAGATTTCCTTTGATCTAATTACTTACTGTCCTAGATAGATGGGAAATTCAGAGATCAGCTCTGAGAAATCTCTGCAGACATGGTCACATCTAGAAATGTGAACTTACATATAGGCTCCAGAAATGTTGTTTAAAATGTTAACAAGCCTCATTTAGTCTGCCAGTAATGCTTGGTCCAATGTTCAATGAAACCACACTGATGATAGCTAGAGAATGAAGATGACAACTGTTCACTGAGTATGATTTAATCTTCATTATTATAGGCAAGTGGATTGCAAATTTCCATAATTAAACATCCAGTGCACTGGTCAGATTCTGTTGTAAAGTTTGATAATTGCTGTTGTAG
>NW_010321156.1:147263-153720 GCF_000700745.2 Antrostomus carolinensis
TTTGAGGCTGAGCTAATGGGACGTCCTTTTAAAACGCTCTCCATGTTTTCTAGTTTAGAGGCAGGGAATACCATCATGGAGATTTCATCAAAAGAAAATACTCAGTTTTTCTCAAACAACACAATCCTGCCCGTTGACCGATCTTCATTCAAATCTGAATCTTCCGCATCCAAGGGAAAACCGTCATGTTGTGGAGGTATAAAGGTAGAGTAAGAGTTTTTCAATATTCCAGCAGGGACTTAGAAAACCTCTTTTTTTAGTGAACCATCCTTTTTTCAGTTCTGATTATGTCTTATCGAGTCACTATGAAATTATTAAAGATATTTCTAAGTCACAAAAAAAAAGTCTGCTTCAGATCTGTGTTTGCCTAACGTTTGGCAAAGTTCAAATATAACATGTTGGTTGAGACTTGCATGTTATGAGATCTTCAGGAGTCTCCTGAAAGGTCATTATATCCTCTTTATTGCACCACCCTATTTTCCTGAAGTTAAGAAGAGTATCGGCAGACAGGTACCACAGGAAGCTGTTAGTATAGATTGCTTTTTTAGGATTGTAGCCATGATAGTCTTCTGGACTCTGAAAAATGACATTTGTATTATGATCCATGTGTTTTGAGTTCTGTATTATTAAAGTATTATTGTAATATTCCTGATTTGAGAGAATTTGCGTGAGATTACTTTGAAAGAAAACTGCAGAAGCATCACCGCTGCATCTGCATTTTTCTTACCCATGAGAAGTACTTCCTTGAGGCAATGGAAGCTCCATCCTTTAAGCCTCGCAATGTAGCTGTACCTACCTGATGGTAGGACCGCTACACCTTGGAGGTGCATTCCTCCCTGTATGGGAGACTGGGGTGCAGGAGGCAGCGTGATGCTTTTCAAAGCTAGGCTGTAAAATGCTGACATTCTCTAGGGTGAGGTCTCCATGAATCACCATACAACGGTGAGATGAAGTGATTTGAGTTATATGGAACTTGCCCAGTTCTTTTCATCTTGCACAGTCTTTCACACACACCCCCACCCCTCTACTTTCACATACTAATCCAGCTTCCAACACAGTCAATGACTTCAGCAATAATTGACCTGAACTCTATAAATTATGCAAAACAGTCAAGATGTTGTCGAGTTAATTAAGTCTGGTGACTGCTATAAATATTTTGATTCCTGAATATTATTCTTGTTTAGTATGATCTTGTAAAGGCCCAGAAATTGGGTCCTGTTTTTAAATAGATGTGTTATATAAATTAAATTTGTAGCATAATAGTAATTCTATCATTGTTCTTCCATTTGCTGCAATAATAATCCGATTCCCTCATTGAGTAAACCTTCAGTCACAGATTAGCCAGTCAGGAATCAGCTTATTGACTCCAAAAATAGAAAAGCAGTAATATTTCAGCTCAATTTTTTTCTGTTCAAAAAAAATTTGTGGCTTCTGGAACCAAAACTGATATGATTAACCTTTAGAATACCAAAGCAATGTGCAGATTCAACAGGTTGTTTTTACCAATTATCAGCTTTTCCATGTGTTAAAATTACTTTTATTAACCAAAAAGATGTGGTGAAATAGCTACTTACAGTCATTGACCGCAGAAGAATGTGAAATGATGTGCACCTTTCTGTCCCAGCTCTAAACAGGAACATTTTCCACCACTGTACGTGGTCTCCATCTCCCTCCTGGGACAGTTGCAAACGCAGTGGAAATACTTGTGCCAAAGAGAGACAGACATTAATTTCTAGGTTGACCTGTACGATTTTCCAGTGAAAAACTATATTTGCTTTCACATTGCTATTTAAAATTCAAGGGCATAAACACACAGAAAATATAAAACACTATGGCAATCTTTTTACTAGAGAGCTTTTTGAGAGCCCACACTGTAGGAAATAAGAACCAGAAACTGTTTATTTACCCACAAGTGATTCTGAAGGAGGATTCTGATTCACCAGCATTGAGTGAAGTGTATTGAATGTGACACAGGGATATATTTGAACCGTAACACAAGAATTTGAGTTCAGCAGTGATGCCAGTGTTATTACCAACGTGCCTTGTCAAATGAGATGTTGTGAGGAGTGTTGCACCTGAGGTGAGTACATCGCTTCAGAGCACCTGCTCACTGGAAGCATGATTGCTCAGAGAGCCAGTCTAAGGAGTAAGACAAGGGTCTAGACTTCTCTTAACCATTACGATGTCTTTTAATTTCTGGTTTAGGGTTGTTGGTGGGGTTTTTTGTGGGTTTTTTTAACACTTTTTTTGCAAAGAGCATCCCTATAAATGCAGTTGACACGACTTGTTTCTGAAGGTAGAAAGCAAAATGTTGTGGTTTCCATGATCAATTGCACGGTGTGTGAGTATCCCTGGAGTCTGTAAACTCAGTAAGGCAGCAGTCAGTGAAGGCAAATTTAGGTGATAGCTCTGGAGAAGGGAAACAGTTGGTACTAAGGAACCTGCACTCCCATCATACACAA
Source organism: Antrostomus carolinensis (assembly GCF_000700745.2). Lineage (NCBI taxonomy): Eukaryota > Metazoa > Chordata > Aves > Caprimulgiformes > Caprimulgidae > Antrostomus > Antrostomus carolinensis. Next base: position 149,726 of record NW_010321156.1, read on the forward strand.
TTCAGGGACTTACATTAGACCAGCTCTAGTTTTCTCCTGGACACTGAAGAGCCATTAGCTGTTGAAGTGAACGTTGAAGGATGTTGAAGAGCACATCCTCCAGTTTAATTTTCTGTAAAAGGGATTTAATCTGCCCATTTGCAGCGTGTACCAAAGCACTGCAAAGAGGGTGGGACTTTAATTTCCAAAGCACACACCTGATTCAGACTAACACAAAAAAACCCCAAATATAGTGAAAACCAAGATAAAATAACTGCCTCTGCAAAACAAAAGGATGAGAGAAGGTTGTCCCCCAGCAAAATACAGTGTGCTCTCAAAAGAAAAAGTAGGTATTAGAGCTTGCAAGAGATCCAGTTGGGAAAGAAGGAGCCTAGAAGAGAATTACCTGGCAAGTCACTGTTCGATTCATGGAGCCACATAGCAGGAGGCAGAGACTTCTCCCTCCTGGCAACCCAGGGCTACAGTGGGAACAGCTGACCAGAACAGGGCTCTGAAACCCAGCCAGTTGCAAAAGCCTGTGTTAGAAAATGCCCAAACAACTCACCGAGCCACACTATATATTTACCCTTATTATTGTGCAAGATCCCCCTCCTTAGAGAGATCAGGAAGGGTATATATGTCTCCATCCTTCAAAGCATCAGTAGCTTTGGCATCTACCTGAAATTAGCAGTGGTCAGTAACAAGTTCAGTTTATATCATTATTGCTCATAAGAAATGAATAAATCATCAATCTAGCATTTCATAAAAAGCAGGAGAAATATTGAGGTGGCTATTTGGAAAAAGAAGAGGTGGGAAGGTAATTGTTTAAAAATAACTCATAAAATTATTTTGGTTTTAATAACTGTCAATTTCTTTCACAGATATTTCTTGGTGCACTGTCTTTTGTTTATTTTGCTAAAGCACTGTCAGGAAGTTATCTAAAAAGTACTATCACACAAATAGAAAGAAGATTTGATATCCCTTCCTCTTTGGTTGGCGTTATTGATGGCAGTTTTGAAATCGGTATGTGCTGTAGAAACCCATTTTTGTTTTCATAAAAGTATTGATGCAATTAGTCATGGATAATTATTTTATTAATATCCCTAAACCACTAAAACTGAACAAGAATCACCTAGTAAAAATCAGCATGTCAGTATGATTACATTGGATAGGATAGGGTTGCTAATACAAGCAATTCAGTGTAGTCCTAAATATTTTGTAATTTGATAAGTTCAGTGTCTGGCTAATTAATACTAATAGAAATTTTGAACATTGAATGAGAATTTACCTGCACAGATTTCTCCTATCTCTCTCCTTTTGTCAGCAATCCACCTCCCCAAGTGTTTGCCCTTCATGATCTATTAAGCAGCAAGAGTAAAAATCTCTAACTGTAATCTACATTCATTGTCCAGTCCATCCCCTTCCCTCTTGCACTAAGGTTTCTAGCATGACGGGTTGCTTGCAATTTCTGATCACTGCATTTATCTTGAGGGGGTTCAGTGGACTTTAGTATTCATGGTAATGAAATTTTAACCCAAGTCTATGAAGCTCTGCTTGATTCCTTCTTTTCCTGCTTTCCTGAATGTTGTTCTCTTCAGCTGGCACAGTCCTTCTCTTTTCCATCTGCTTATCCAAAAGTTTATGGTTTTCTTATTGTGGAAGGCATTTGGCTCCTGTAAGAATGCCTAGAAAGAGGGAGAAACACCAACCCCACACTATCAGTCCTCTCCCCCTGATGTCAATGCGTTTACCACACACTAGGAATTGTTATTTTAGGGGATCTCTTATCAACGAGCCATAAAACTCCATTTTCCTTTTGTACTCTCAAAGGGAACCTCCTAATCATAGTTCTTGTAAGCTACTTTGGAGCGAAGCTTCACAGGCCAAGAATAATTGGAGCAGGCTGCTTAATTATGTCAGCTGGAACATTCCTAATTGCGATGCCCCAGTTCTTCATGGGACGGTAAGTGCAAAGTGATTGGGATTTTTTATCTGGGCTATGCACACTGGATGTTAGCCCGCTGAAATATTTAGGCATTGATTGTGTAGATGCCCATAGTAATAGGCACACATGGCTGTGGTTACTCATATTAATGTTTGTTATGAAAAGACGGTACCACAGAGCAAATAATTTAACATAGATGCTATTCTCAGTTGTAATTAACTTATCATTTTATTAGTCTGTGATTTCGATCAGTGACATTTTGACATGGTTTAAGAATTGTTGAAGCTTCAGTGTTGAAGTGATGACTGAACTCAGGAAGGCAACCTGAGTATCAAATGCAAGCCAGAGGATACGCTGTCTGATAATCTCTTAGTACAGATTTATGTATCATAGCAGAACAAAGCACCTGTTAAACTGAAAGGTATCACTGTGACACAGAGAGAACCAAAGGGGCAATTTTCATGTACCATCACAGTATAAACCAAATCCATTTATTCCCTGTAAACCATCATTGGTAGCTGGATGCCGATGAAATCTGCACTTTAGTGCTACGGGCCTATCTTCCATGGTAGTAACAGATTTGTTTGGTTTTTCTTATAAGTTGGGGCAGTAAAAAAATAACTTTGGTTTCTAAACAGATATTGGTATGAAAGATTCCCTTCCACCATCAACTCAACTGTTAGCATCTCTCCGTGTCTGCAGGATAAGAGCCAAAGTCCACTCTCAGCCTTGGAAAAATCACAAGCAAAAATAAATGCAGGTGAGCACGATCTCTTTTAAATATTGTGATAAGCATGCTAGAACACCTCAAGAGGCTCCCAAACTCTCATGCAATAGTTTATGAGAATGCAAACAAATAGTAAATGGGAATCAGACAAATCTTTCCCTCAGAAAAGCCAGATCTACTGTCTGAGGTAAATTTATTAAAAATAAATATATAACTGCCACTGCCAAGATTTTTTTCAGGCTGCAGCCTTTCCTCCAGCCTTGCTGTCTCCTCCAGCAACTTTCTGCAGCTTCATCACTTGTAGAAATACCAGACAGTCTCCCATGGGGACCTTGGAAAGTCATGGTCTCCGCTCTGGTGGGAAATGTGCCTTAGGATCCTCACCCCACTAGAAACAGCTGCTCAGGTGTCCCAGCCTGCAGACCCCCTTCTTGTTTCTCTCCCTGCCTGCTGACCCTGTTTTGCACACCAGGAAGGTGTCTCCCCTCTGGATGAGTTGAGCTTCTCATGAGCAATGAGCCTTTCTCCCCAGCACCCGGCCATGAATAAGCTATTGGTGAACAAATCAAAGTCACAAAACATGTGTGTGTTTGCATCCTCGTACTTGTGGATTAGATGTGGCTGGTAGCGCTCACTGTCATCAATGTTTCCCAAATCTTTCCATTAGGAGATCCCAATTTTGGTTAGAAGTGAAAAGGGTTTCTAAAGTGGCATGTGGCATCAAATTTATAAAACTGGCCAACTTCTAACATCTTTTGCTGAAGCAGCTGATGTTAAATGTGTCCATCTCAAGTTGATTGGGTTAAAATTGCCATCTCCAACCCACACAAAGTATTTTTCACAGTTTCCACATTGGTTTTCCCATATTAGAAGTATTTTAGAAATTCTATGTGTTCAGTATCGAAATGTTACGAAAACATATCATTATTGTTTCTCTTGTGATGTACCCAGGATGTGAAAAAGAAGCAGGCTCTTCCATGTGGATCTATGTTTTGCTGGGAAATCTTTTGCGTGGAATAGGTGAAACTCCTATCCAGCCTCTGGGAATTACATACATTGATGATTATGCTATTGAAGAGAATGCTGCCTTATACATTGGTAAAATAAATAATTAATTCATTTTTCCTAATGAATTTTTCTCCAGGGGAAACTGAATCTTTCTAAATAATGGAATGAGTGTTATTGAATTAACTTGCACTTATATATTTTTTTGTTTGTTTGCATCACTTCCAATATTAAAGTTTATTTAACAGTCATGTACACTCAAGGAACCAAGTTCCCTTTTAATTATACTAGCACAGTTCCATTATCTTGATTTGAGGAAAGAATTTGACCTTAGATTCC
>NW_010321156.1:153750-158108 GCF_000700745.2 Antrostomus carolinensis
CTGGATGTGGACTGCTGAGCCTCTGTGCACATTCAGTTCTCTGGAAAGTGATAAAAAACATGAACTCTTTTAAGCACTTAAAATAGAATTTCAGCAGGCACTCAAAACATTCCCTTCAGATTCAGATAGAATTATAAACAATAGTGTTCAGGCTTAAAGAAGTTGGTATCACTGTTTTCTCATCGTGTTCCTTGTCTGAAGACCTCTGCATGTTCACCTGAAATATTACCAAAAAATCCTTCCCCATCAGCATCTTGCCTTGGTGAGTTTTCAGCCTGGCAAAAGGCAGAAACTCAGGTTCTCTCTGTAAAAGATGCAGCCTCCCCAGACTTCCAGATCAACTTGGAAAACTCAAAATATTCAGAAAGCTTGGCTGAGGGTGTATTGAAATATGTTAATATTGGGTACCAACGCAACGTGATTTTTCAGCCTGTTCAGGGACCACCACAATTTAAAGTGATGAGTTAACTTAAGTAATTAACATTTGCTTTCTAGTTTCTTTAATCTAGTCAGCTAAAGAGTTTTTAGCAATTACAGATTGGTGCTGCTATTAACTTTAGGCCATTAATTTCCCTGATTTTTTTTTCCTTTGGGCTGAATTTCATTTGATGAAAACAAAAAAAGTCAAAGTGTCAATGTAGTGGGGGGAAATTTTATTTTTGACTTTTTTTTTTTTTTTCTTGAAAATATCCTAACTTGTGTAACTGATGTACCAGAGAGCAAAGGCTGGCTCAGTATTTTAAGACTGTACTACTTCTTACCCATCACATGTCATGCTTTGCTGTTCGGTGCAGCAAGAACCAGTGCTCTTTTTAAATCAGAAGACTAACAGTCCCCTGTTTTCTGTTGCAGGCTGCGTGCAGACAGTTGCAATTATAGGGCCAATATTTGGCTTTCTTCTAGGATCCCTGTGTGCCAAACTTTATGTTGACATTGGCTTTGTAGATCTGGGTAAGTCAAAAAACTTAGGTTTTAAAAATTCAATTAGGCTCCAAAATGCCTATTATTTTAGGCCAAGGACTGTTTGTTTCCTGTGTGGTTTCATTTGGCTAGCACTGGGCTAGCAACCAAATACAGCCATTTGTTCACTCCTCTCCAACCCCTAGGGGATAGGAGAGAGGACTGGGGGGCAAGAGTAAGGAGACTTGTAAGATGAGATAAGAGCAACTTAATAACAAAAATAAAATAAAACTTAAAATAATAATGATGTTAAAATAATAATGATAATAATAGTAATAAAATATGCAAATGAGTTATCCCCAGTGCCTTTGCTCACCACCCGCTGACCAAGCCCGGCCCGTTCCCAGATAACGATCCAAGAGGAGCGACAATCCCGACCCGAAACCGCAATCCCGGGAGAGTCGGAGCCCGAGCGAAAGCCAGAGAGAGCAAGAGAGGAAGAGACCCTCATTAATATACTGAACATGGCATTGTATGATACTGAATATCCCACTGGCAGAGCCAAACACCAATTTAGCTTATTCATTTAAATATTCCTCCCCCACAGATCTTGCCCTTTTAGACTAACAAAACACGAAGTCCTTCACTTCCAGTGACAAAATGTAAACGCTGGTAGGTTATCAGTGTTTCTCTCATAACACATCCCAGGCTGAAACCAAAACACAGCACTATTCTAGCTACTAAAAAGAAACCCAGCTCTGTCCCAGCTAAAAACCAGGACATCTTCTAGGCATAAGGGGCTAGCGGGGACAGAGCAGACACTTTTTGAAAGAAAAAGGATTATCAGCAAACTTCTCGAAGAGCGTTTATTTGTTTCTCCTTTCTTTGACTTTCTCCAGACAGTGTGACAATAACTCCCAAGGATGTGCAGTGGGTGGGAGCCTGGTGGCTGGGTTACTTAATAGCAGGTGTGATTAGTGTTCTGGCTGGCATCCCTTTCTGGTTCCTGCCAAAGCATCTCCCAAAACCTGAGAGCAGAAAGGGCTCCAGCACCCCTTCCGAGCAGTCAAAGTTCATCACTGAGGATAACAAGGAGCAGCACAAATCTTACCAGCAACAACTGAAGATGGCTGAGATGGCAAAAGGCAAGTCACTAGAGTTTCTTTCCTCACCGTTGAGTCTTTCTCTCACTAGCTTTTATACTTTAAAACTTCATACTTCCTGAGGCTGTATTTCAATGGCCTCAGAATTACTGTTTTCCCTCAGGTATTGTTCTCCACCTAACTAGTATGCACAAAAAGAGTCTTTTCATTGTTCCCTCGAACTGCTCTTGCATGCAGATTTTCTCTAGCTGAGATTTGTAAAATTACACTAGTGGCCCAGCAAATATCATGAAATTCTGCAAAAATTTTTCATTCACAGATCTTAACCATTGTCAAAGTGGGGGACAAAAATAAGACATTCTTAATTTCTGCTAAACCTTTTTCTTTAGGGTCCTTCATTAGAAAAACACACTATATCTGGTCAGAACAAGGACAGGCACAGACTATATACTAGATACAGTATTTTAGGGACTATCTGGATTTAGACACAAGCTGTTTTGCACAATTACATTTCCTTGGCCATACTTTGCCAAAAGCATTTTCCCTCAGTACTTGAATCTGTAACTCGGCATGTTTGTGCTTACTGTCAACTGTGCTGATTTTCCTCTGCCCCCAAATGAAGCTAAAAGGTCCTGTGGCTGTTTAGAATACGTACAAACCAAATCAGTCCCATTTTATGATTTAAAGAATATATCTAAAATAAGATGGCTCTTCTGGAATATGGATATTTAGTATTTTGTTCCACCATTCCCCCATCCAGAAATGAGAGAATTTTTAGTAGCATCATTGGGCTTCATGGATTCCTTCTGAAATGTCCTGCAGTCCTTCTTTGAAAGGTGCAAAGATGTTGCAAAGTATTATTCACAGCAGCTATTCTCTCTGCCATTTTGTCTTGCAGACTTCTTACCATCACTGAAGCACCTCTTTGGGAATCCAGTTTACATTCTGTATTTGTGTGCAAGTATCATTCAGTTCAATTCTTTAATTGGCATGGTGACATATAAGCCAAAGTATATTGAACAACAGTACGGGCAAACATCTTCAAAAACTAATTTTGTTATAGGTAATGCTACATCTGCCTCTTGGTGCCTTAAAAATGGACATTTTAGGAGTGGTGTATTTATACATATAGGGAAAATCGGATTATTTTAGACTATGTTTATTTCTTCTCCTTCCTTTTCTGGCTTTAAGTAGTAGCTCATAGGAGGTAAGTTATTTCATGCCTGCTTTAGCACTAGTTAGCTCACTCTGAGTTTATCTATGTGTTACTGCAAAAGATTTCATTATTTGATACTTCATTTCCCATTCCACCAGAAATTTGAAAAATGTTGTCTGTACGTCACAAAAGAGTAACTGAAAATATCGTTAATTTTAAAATACTTTCCATAAATTTGTCATCAGATAGATCTATTCCCTTGCTAGCTTCCCATTTATTTTCAACAAAATGAAGATCAACACAGTGAGTGTTAAAGGACTGACCATAAAGTAGCTGTGGTATTGCCAGTGATTTCTTCCTTTCTGAAGAGGTTGGTGTTAGATAAAAAGAAGCTAAAGTCATATCAGTGATCACACAGTAGGTGTGTTAAAAACCTGACATTTTCTTAGTGCTATGCTGCTGAAGGCAAAATAGGTATTTCTGCCCTAACTTTCCCTGAGAGACTTTTTCTGTTGTGAAGTTAATCTCCCAAGCCCTCATGTACAGTAGAAGAGAAAGAGAGACATTGCTTCTGCATGAGATGGCCATTTTTGGAGATGTCTTCAAGAGGGTGAACTTCACTGCCCAGTTGCTGAACCTGCATGCAGGCTTGGTGTCAGTTCCTGAGGTTCAGGGATTCATTATTATTAGACAGCAAAGAGGTTTACATCCACCCAATACAGAGGGAACTGCCTTGTTCCAGAGCAGCATTAGTCGCACAGCAACAGAGGTGTATATATGTAGAAAAGCCGTATTGAGCCATTGTGCTATGTTAATTCCTTAAAGGTAGAAGCTGGAATTCCCTGGCACAAAACTCTAAAGTAAGGAGAAATTGTCAAGCATAGTCAATGGCTGAAGAAAGTCCAGAAAACAATCCCTACATTCAGTACAGTACTTCTCACTCTATTTAAAGATTTTTCTGGAGCTAAGCTTTCAGGTATGTGCAAACTGAGTGAGAATTAAGATCCACCTGATTTCACAAAGCATAGGGGCTATAGCCAACAGAGAATATGAGATGGCTTGGCTAGGGAAGGATCCTGGCTGAGTGGCCATCCCTGCAATAAGGTGGTTTTCCGTCCTCCTTTTCCTTTCTCTCCTAATCCACCCATGCTAAGAAAGCTGAGGGTTGACTAGAACTAATAGCGTGTATTTCTCTTTCC
>NW_010321156.1:158136-160069 GCF_000700745.2 Antrostomus carolinensis
TAAAAAGAAAAACAAAAACCAACCCTCAATTTCTATCACAATCTTTCTGATAGATATCAGAATTGTCAGAGCAATTTCAAGCACTTAAAAGAAAAATCAGCTGGAGGTCATAAGAGGGTATATTTCAGTAGTCACAAACCAAGGAACGTGCAAGAAAGTGAAATGGCTCCTGCTGTGTTTGTATGATTTTTTTTTTTACATATACATACCTTGCTCCTCCCTGCCCCCCATGACGCCAGTGTCAAGCACTGGATTTATCTGTAAGGCTGTGGAACAAAAGCAAGAACTAAAGGGTTGCATAGGAATGGACAGGCGGAGTGTAGGTGCTTTATGGTGCATCACACAGCTCCCATTTCCAGTCCTGGTCCCCTCTTAGAAGCAAAAAAAGAACAGGAAAACTTGTATTATAGTGACTCTTAATTTACATATGCTACATTTTGGATGCTGCTTCCCCTGAAGTACGATTTTTATGTATGTGCAGAGTGAAAAATGCCACCCCAGTGCAGCTTCCTGAACCTCATCAGTAAGTGAACTGGGCTCATGTACTCAGCCAAGATACTGACTCCTGGGTTTGATAGCTAGAATAAGGCTTTTTTCTAACACCAAACATACCTACTAGCATCTCTTCTAAGCACTGATCTTTTCCACGTGTACTGTTGGATCAAACGCTGACTCAAGTCAGAAATTTAAGGGATCCCAGTGAGCTTCCTGGCAGGCAGATTAGACTCTACTGTCATAAACTGTTGTTTTATACCAAGTCATTTGAAGTCACCTTGTAATACCTCCAATCCCCTGAACAAACTTCTGAAGCTTCATCTGCTGTATGAATGCATTTGTGCTTTGGTACTCACTCGTGTTTTGTACATTCGTTTGGCTCATAAATTACAAGCTACAAACTGCTTACAAAACCCTGTGCAAGGAGGGAATGTAATGTGCAGGAACGGACTGGTAAAGCTGGGAAAATAATTTTCAGTAACAATGAAATCCAGCAAAGGGCATCTTGGTTGACCGTGCAGTATTATTTACAGTAGTCTCTATTTACTTCTTTTTTGTATGTATTGAGTGGGGATTTTTTTGGTCTTGTTGTCCATGTCTATCGATATGGACATTGCTTTGGGTGAAGCTGGCCAGGTAAGGATTGATGGTCACTCAATTTTACACATTTCCTTCAACGCTCTTCTACTTGATTGCTTGAAGCCTGATAGAAGAGCCCATGAGGTATACCTATCATTCTGCTGTTGTAACACTCTCCTAAGGGAGCATTTCTACAGTAAAACCAGAGAAATTCCCCAACTTTCCTGGGCATGGAGGCAGTGACATACCACTGGCCTTTCAATACTTGAAGGGGGCCTATAAGAAAGATGGGGACAAACTTTTTATCAGGGCCTGTAGTGGTAAAACAAGGGGTAATGGTTTTAAACTAAAAGAATGTAGGTTTAGACTAGATACAAGGAAGAAATTTTTTACAATGAGGGTGGTGAAACACTGGAACAGGTTGCCCAGGGAGGTGGTAGAAGCCCCATCCCTGGAAACATTCAAGATCAGGTTGGACCAGGCTCTGAGCAACCTTATCTAGTTGAAGATGTTCCTGCTCATTGCAGAGGGGTTGGACTAGTTGATCTTTAAAGGTCCCTTCCAACCCAAACCATTCTATGATCCTATGATTCTCCCTCCTGGAGACTTCTCTAGGGGATTATTGGGGATTATTCTGAATCAAACCAGAAAAAAACAGTCTTGCTCCAGGCTTTTAAAAGCAGTCCCAGCACCTTCATAGGAACAGTCCAAGTCTGGACAAATGAAAAGCCTCAACTGAAAATCTTTCATATTTTGTTGCTTCATCTTATTGCGACTGCTGGTTTTGTGGGTAAGGAGGATAGTCCATTGAGCTGAGGTTTTCATTAATAGAGATTTTTTTCTGTTTGATTTCAGGCCT